>NC_135273.1:14476375-14777845 GCF_051311805.1 Agelaius phoeniceus
CTCCTCACCAGAATGGTCCATTCCCAGCTCTGCATCTCTCCTTCCCCTTTACCTGCCTCCAATATCAAGGTTAAAGCCCTCCTCACCCTCAAGGGAAAAGAGCCTGGAGAAGCCCTCAGCAGCTGAGCTGAATATGGATCAAACTGTCCCTCAGGCAGCTCCAGTATGACCAAAAAGGTCTCTTGCCACTGGCTTTTCTAAAATAAGGTCTCAAAATACAGACTTGGAGACCACAGGCAGACAGTGCCTGGAACAGGACTTGCTGCTTTGCTGAAGGAGAGGCAGGACATGTGAGGGACAGGTTGTGCTTTCCCAGAGGCCTTTTAAAGCAGTTACTTGTGGGAAAATAAAATGTCACATTGCAGGCTGGAGCCAGCATTGGTAGAATGAAAGACAACAGGGGAATTAAGTTAAAAAGGGAGCCTGGCTGTCACATGAAAGACTCAGGAAAAAAAAAGTGTTGTTACAAATCCTGGCTTGCCGGATCTTGAGACTCCTATTGCACTGTGAGCTTTCTGGACACCAGCAGGGATCAGACTTGCAGTGGCAGAGTGCAGCCCTGCTGCCAGGTATGATGTCTATCAGGATCCTGGGGTAAAAGGCATCACATCCCCAGATTGTGAGCTGCTGCTTGCAAAAGCCCCTGTGCCTTTGCTGCATAAAAAAAAAAAAAGGTCTAATTCAAGCTAAAGATTTTGCTTTTCCATGTTTTTTGATTGCTGTGTCTCAGTGCAAGACACCAGAGGTGAGCAACATATTTTGATCTTATTAGATTTCAGGGACATAAGAAGTGATTTAGTTAGATAATCCAGCTATAGAAAATACAGAAAAATCTTGGGCATATGTGCAGCCTTTAAAAAAAAAAAAAGGTTTCAGCAAGGATTCTCTGCTTTGTTGAGTCTGCAGCAGGATTTGTCAGCCTTTTACAGTATGCAAACGCCTAAACTTTATGTATATGGGCACACAAACTCTAATTACTGCATGTAAACCCATTGACTCTGAGCCTGCTTTTCAGAGTTACTTTTCATGTCCTTCAAGGAAATCCACAGTTTTCCAAATTTCACATGCTACTCAAGCTGAAAGTGCCAGCCTGACAGTGGCCCATGCTACAAGCAGGGCCACATGTTCATGCTGCCTGCCTGGGACAGGGGGGATCTGAGTCCTCTCCTACAGCCTTTCCATCTGCTTTCATGTGGTTCTGCAAGTCTAAAATCCAGTGGTGCACTGCCAGTGCCCTTTGCTCACTCTGTGCTTTGAATCAGCCCTTGATACACTGTGGAGGAACCCCAGATGCCCTCAGTGCTACGCAGGTTTCCCAGTGCTGAACAGGGCTGTCACAGGGGTAGTCAAGGTGGGAAGCCTCCCATCCTACCTCCTGGCACCCCTGAAAATGATACTATGGGCACAGGATGGGAGTAGTATGCCCCCAGAGCAGTGCTGCCAGACATGGGGTGCTGTGGGGTTTGTGGGGGCTGCTCCTCGGAGGGGGGCACAGGTTCTGCACACCCCTGCAGCCCTGCTGGCAGTGTTCCACGTGACTAGGCTGCCTGCACTTATCAGCCCCTGCGTTTAATCACATCAGCCAGGACCTGAAAAGGCAAAAGATCCTGCAGAAAGCTCTGTCCTTACCTGCAGCTCAGGGACACAAGGCAGCCCTGTGTGCAGCCCCCCAGCCTGGAGAGGCAGCTGCTCTCCTCACCCCCCCGGGACACCTGGCTGCCAGCAAGGTCTGGCTCGGCAGCATCTCCAAGCTGCTCAGGCAGCAGCTCACGGGGCCATCGCTGCCAAGGTTCCACAGGGCCACGTGGCAGCAGGTGGCGATTCCCGAGACCAGCCTGACACTGGGGCTGCACTGCCCACGGGGCTGCGAGCGCTGTAGAGGCCCGAAGCCCTCTCTGCTGGGGTCCCCGCTCGCTGTCCTCCTGGTTTTGCCGTCTGCAGGAGGAAGGGCCGAACACTTTCTGTCCTGTCACTACCCAGCAGCACAGGGCAGAGGGTGGATGCTGCTCTCCTCGCCTGGAACAACACTGTTTTGGGAGGGAGAGCGTGGTAAGGCAGGCGGCGTGCTGGGATGGACTCGCCTGCGTTCTCGCATTAGCTTGAGCTGAAAACTCAGAGCTCCGTCCAAAGTACGCGCCTGGGCCACGCTGCAGCTCACGCAGGCACGGTGCACGGCACGGTGCATGTGTGCGGGCCGGGCGGGCGCGCCCCTGGGCCGGCTGCGGGGTCCCTGCCGGAGACCGTGCCGCCTGGCACCTGGGCACTGCCAGGAGTCCTGCCTAGAAAGGGAGCTACCCTCCACCCAGCAGTGCCGCGTGGCAGGGAGCGTGCCAACTCCTCTCGGGGCCGCTGACCCCTTCCCCCCGTACTCACGGGGCTCGTGGATGCCCGGGTAGTCGCTGAACTCCAGCACGTAGAGGTGCCGGCCCTCGACGCTGCGGCCGATGCTGTAGATGCGGGTGACGTAGGGGCACTGGCTCTGCACGCGGAACAGGGCCTGCACCAGCTCCTCGTAGCGATGGTGGAGGAAGCTGAGGGCGGCCGCCCCCTCGAGCAGGAGCAGGGCTCCCACGAGGGGCCGCAGCCACCGCGCCATCCTCCCGCGGCGCCGGGCGCCCGGACCAGCTCCCAGCCTCGGCTCCCTCCCCGCCGGGAGCTTAAAGTGCAAACTCCAACCAGCTCTTTCCAGCTGCCGAGTGCCAGCCCCCTGCACCTGCGAGCGGGGGGCGGCGGGAGCGGGGCGCGCCGGGGCCCCGCGGCGCAGGAATGCTCCCCCCGCCCGCCCCGCCGGCCCCCGGCGAGCCCGCTCTCCTCCGGCGGAGAAGTTTCCCCCCGCTCCAGCTCACTTATTAACTGGACAGCAAACAGGGCCCCGCAGCCACTGGCTGTCACCGCAGAAGAAGCGCAGGGCTGGAAAACTGGCTGCGGAGGGCGTCGGGGCTGCCAAGCGCTCGGGGAGCGGCGGGCGGGGGAAAGGAGAGGAGAGGGGGCCGGCGGGCGGGGGGCTCTGCTGTGCCCGTCACCCTCCCGTGGGGCAGGAGCCCAGGGGGATGGGGATAGCGCCGGGGCGGCCGCGCTGCCCGCACGATCCCCGCAGCCCTGCCCGGCGCGGGCAGCTCCCTCCGCTCCTCCCCGCAGTCCGGACCCGGCTCCGCGCCGCGCCTCCTCTCCTGCCCCATCTCCTGGGGAAACGGAGGCACCACCGCGGGTCAGTCGGCCCCTCTGCCCGGCCCTGCTCACCCGGCGGTCCCATTGCTCCCGGGATAAACAGAGGCAGGGACTGCATGGCCCTTGCCACAGCTGGCTGCCCGAACTGCCGAGCTGGGACGGTGCAGGGGGAGGGAAGAGCAGAGTGGGATGTAACGCAGGAGTTGTCTGCTGATCAGGAACCATCACGGAGAGCTCCGCTCGAACAGTCTGCTATCACCCCGCCCTGCTCTGGGAGGGGGCATGAGAAAGAGCTCTGACAGGTGCTGGGCAGGGGGACATTGCTTAACTGCATATAGACAAATGAAAATGTCCTGCTGTCTGCTAACAAAGGATTACAAACTGTTTCTGGATATAGGGGAAGCTGGTTCCTCTCCACCCCTCTGCCATGCTTATCCCAGTGGGCAGCAGCAGACACCTCATGGACCCTGCTCTCTGCCCACTGCCAGAGGCAGCCTTGCTTTGCAGTCTTGCCCCTCAAGGCTAAAACTCCAGCAGCCTAGTGGCTCTGACAGAGGTACTTACTAGAACAACCCCGACACAGAGACCAAACATGAACACAAACATCTGAAAAATTTACTATCATGGCTGGACAGTCCAAGAGAAAGGCCCCCTTGGGTAACATGAGGATGCTATTCTGCTATATCCAGGCCATGCTAGAGAGGAGCTCCTCGGGCCGCTAGTAATGGGCTGCCCGGGATACTCAGTGCCATGCCAAACATTTGCTTTCCCTTCAGATCCCTTTGAGGTGGATCTGTGCTGCCTTGCTCTAATTTCTGTCAAGGCTTGCTTCACCCAGCAAAGCATTCTTTCCCAATGCTTTTGTACCTGTTCTCCACATCTGCTTGGGCTGCTGTCTTTCTACCTCAGTTTCCAGGAAGACCATTGGTAAAACTAAGGAGTCCCTGTTTATAGCCTCTAGCTGCTGTTGATAGCCTCTGGTGCAGACAGTACAGGCTGGTGGTCAAGGCACATGGATTGCCTGCTTATGACTTGGCTTACTCAGACTTTCCCATATTCAACATTTTTCTGCCCCAGCACCATCATAGTGATAATTTCTCTTCTTGATCCTCTGCTTTCCTGGTCTTCTGCCCCACCTGCACAGTTCCCTCTTAACCCCTGTTTTTGAAAAAATACCCTTTTGAAGACATGAAGAGAAAAAGGAAAATATTAAACATACATAGAGATAGCAGTAACCATATTAATACTTTCTCCCGGGTAAGCCCCATCCCCCCATCCCTGCTTGTCAGCCAGTCTGAAAGCACCACACGTTCAGGAGCAGGAATGGCATTGCACCCATCTGTGGCTAGCTAACAAGAGTCAGTGCTGGAGGTGATAGCTTCTCCCAGCACATGCCAGAAACCAAGGTAAAGTAGCTGAAGCTGTGGCATGGAGAGCATGGGTATGGTAGGACAGTTCTTGTCTCTGCAGCAAGACATGTCTGGTGGTATTTTGCAAAGCTGGCAGCCCACAACAGCAGTGGGAAATGCCTTCACCTCCTTCACATCCCTGCTCCCAGGGCTGCTGGGTTCCCGTGGAGCTGCTCTTTCCCCAGGCTTCAGCAATGAAGGCCATGTGAAAGAGTCATGGGCAGGCTTCCAGCACTACCCAGTGTTACTTGGCAGCCAGAGAGTGCTAGGCAGGGCTATAGTAAAATAGTGCAAGCCCCATGTTTGGCCAGTTTCACCCTCCCCTTTCCCTTCCTAGGCTGCTTTCAGTAGCCTGGGACAGTAGTGGCAGAGTTGGAACTGCAGTGCTGCCAAGGGACATATGAGGAAAACTCTCACTTTCCTATGGAGGCAAGCAACACTGATATGAGAACCAACAGTAAAATAGAAATGCCAGAGCATTAGAGCCTAAAAAGGAGCCATGGGCAAAATCTCATGTGAGTGGAGAACACATCTCACACACTACTAGGTCTGGAGAGTTGGTTAGTGTTATCCATAGCACAGGGATGGAGGCAGCCTGTCATCAGGCGGCAGGCTTAAAGCATACAAAAGGAAAGAGTTTTGCACAAAAGACACCCTGAAATTACATCATCAAAGCTGAAAGTTAAATGAGTGCAAAAGAGGATAAGATGAATTCATAGAGAACAGAGTCAGAGTTATCAGATTTTGAGGTAATCATTTGATCACAAATTTCCTAAGCCCCTGATGCGTAGAAGAAAAGGATTGTGCTGTTTCCCTAACTATCCCTCTAAATCCTTGCTCACCACACAGCTGGAGATGAGTGCCAATGCCCTGCCTATTTGATCTGACCTAGCATGGCTTTACATATTCTAGGAAAATGACAATAATAAATTTTGACATATTTGAAAACACCGATGAAAGCAGAAGCAAACAATAGATGACATTAGGACTTAGAAACAGTGAAGGAAGTAAATAAAAACTTCAGTTGGAAAATACGGCTGATACATCTGGGATGGATCATACACTCCCCCACCCCCCACCCAGATGTTCAAAAATGGAGAGACCTTGAGGCAGTGGGAGAAAGAAGGGAGAAGGAATGCTCTGTGCCACTGAGGTGAGAGTGAGAGGAATGTGAATGCAAGGCCTGTCTCCCCACCCTTGCATTGCTGGTGGGCACAGGCAGCAAGGAGCTGATTCTGCTGGAACTGATTGTGGAAAGACTGCATCTGCTGGGTTCACTTTAGTTCTGGCCATATTGTTAACAGAGGAAGATTGGAAAATTTGAGGAAAGTTCAAGCTAATAGCCATAAGAATGAGCAAACTGTGGGGAGTTCTTGCTGAAAGAAAAAAAAACAACTGTGACAAGCATTGTTTGCCTTGGCAGAGCTGTGGCTGTGGCTGCACAGGGACACACGCAGCCCTGTGAGCAAGGGGCACAGGCCCACTGTCCTTCACCTGTTAGGGGGGTGGAAAGGTGGGCTGCAGTGCCAGCACGATGCCAGTGGGGCTGCCTGCAGGAGGGAGAGGGAAAATGAGAACAGAGGACTGCTTCTGTCCAGTTCACAGCTTGGGAGAACAAACTGCTTTGAGGAGGTCAGGATGAAGCTAAGGCAAAGAAAGATGTGGTTTGGGCAGTAGCAGCCTTCCCAGGAGTGAGGCAACCTATGTGAGGTGCCCAGAGCCTGGGAAAGACCACAGTGCATTTCTCTACCAGGAGGGGATGCTACCCATCCACTGGGACCTTCAGAGCTGGCCTAGGAGAGCATCAGGGAACTGGCAAGAGAGGAAATCACATCTCAGGACTTTTCCATGTTTAGTGCCAGAAGCTCCATTCCACTACTGGCAAACTCCCATCTTCTGGAAAACAGCATGAAAACTTTTCTGGCGTCAGTTCAGAAGTCTTTATTATGATAAGCATACAGAGGCTTGTGTGTGCATCAAAACAAAGATCCATTTCTTCAGGGTTGGGCCACAGAAAGAAAACACATGGCCTGGGTGGCAGGGACTACTGTCCTCAGTGTGCTCTCCCCAGTCCCTCCTGAACAGGCTCTTGAGCCTGCGTCAAAGCTGCCAGCCCTGCAGAGCCTGCACATCCTGCCTGGCACAGAGCATGGGAAGAATTGGGGTGGAGAATGAAGGGGCACACATCCGGCCCAGAACTGCTCTGGGAGAAACTGGAAAGCCCTGGCCAGTGCCAACACTTCAAATCAGCCTTCCAGTGCAGAGGTGATGGCCCCACTTCTGAGAGCTTTCTTCCAAGTGGAGGCCCCGCTGTGCTTTGCTGTAGGGCTGGAGGAATCTGCTGTAGCCTGTGCACAGAGGAGAAGCAACTTTATCTAAGGTACTTAGAGCCTGTGGTGGGGAGCAGTTTTCCTGCAAGAGGTGAGGGTGCTGCAGGTACCTGGGCTCTCTCTTCTGACAAGTTCCAATAGCTTTGCCCCACATTTGACACTCAGCTGAACATGGCAGGGCTCACAGAGGTCATCAGTCCCAGCGAGACCAGGCTGCTCTTGCACCCTGCAAGGCTATCAACTCCCTCTGCAAGGAACCTCCCCAAAAATGGACCAATCAACATTTGAACCCAAACCAGAGATGCTCATCCCACCTTGCTGCAGCACATCTGAGCTTCCTGGGAGCCCAGGAGAGCTCTCTCTTCAGGAGAGACCAAGGTCTGGAGTCTTGGCAGCACAGAGCTGAATAGTGAGTAAATACGTGATAGACAGAACATGTGATGTTAAAAGATGCTTTACCCAGGAAAATTAAAATGGTAAAGCAGGAAGTGTCTAGAAATTAAAGCCAGAAGCTATCAAATTAGAAATAAGGCACAGATAATTATCACTGAGGCAGATCAACTGTATTAACATGAGAAATGGTACGTTATTACTGGCATATTGGAAACTCCCTCCACTATCATTAATGGTCTTCATGTACATGTTGGGTGGCTCTGGAACACACATTTGAGTTGAATACAGCTAGATCAGATGCAACACAGAAGCAAAAAAATGAATGTTCATAAACTTGAGCTCTTTGACCAAAGATTTTGAGTAGCCTCCATGAATAAAGTCCTGCAATAACAGAAGAAATATAGAGAAAACAATCATAGGCAGTTCTGTGAATGTTCACTACCAGGGAGTGACATGCAATGGTCTTGCCCTGACACGATGCCTTCAGTCAATCAATTCCTGAAGCCTCAGGCTGCTCAACTGGCATGTTGTCACCTCAGAAGTTCTTATCCTGGAGAGACTGATTTATGAATGGGGTCTAAAAGTCATAAGGTTTAAAGGTTTAAAGGTTTAAATTTTGCATTTATCTTAGTTTGGGCCCTTTTGGTTGCACTCAAGTCATGTTTAAAGCTTAAAAAACCCCAAAACTCAAACCAAAAAGTGAGATAATTAAGACAGCAGGAGCAAGTGAAGATGTCAGCTGCTCATCTGGCTCCAGAATCAGGAGCTAACAGTATTAATACTATGGGACTTGCAATGAAGATACAAAACATTGTAAAAGCTCTTCTCCCAGATATTTGACATTTTCCTTTAACATAAATCCTTAGCAGGGACAAGAAGACCAGACTGGAACAAGCTTTCTTTCCACACCAACTTCCACATGAAGTTTTTGCATCAATTTCTGACATGTCCTAATGGATCTGCCAGTTCTCATCACGGACACAACTGAGCAGCTGCCAGATCCCCAAGGAGGTCTCAGGAGAGGTAGTGCCACCCTGCAGGTTTCCATGCTGTTCCCGGGAAGGACAGATGCACCAGCTCACCTGGGGAGCTTCTCCATGGCTCTGCTCTGCTACAAGGGCTCCATATGCAAGGAAGGTGGCATGTGATGGGCTGTGCTGCAGATGAGGCTGTCTGGGCAGCAGAAGCAGCTCTGATCACACGTTTCTCCTGAATGCCTTCCAGCCAAAACCTGCTGCTCATCTCTCATCTACCTGTCTTTGCTGCAAACAGCAGAAGGGAGGCTGCATCCCTAGCTGAATTCCGACATCGCAGAGTATTTGCAGATAAACAAAAACTGGTCAGCGGACTCACTGCTGGTGAAAGGTCATTTGCAGATCGAACTGGATAATCTGCTTGGGGCAATATTCTTTGAATAATATGTGTTTCAGTGGAGCCACACAGAAGGAAAAATGGCTCATATTGAGAGACAGTGATGTAGGATGTGAGACGGAGGCTGTTCTGAAATATCATGGCTGGGAAAAAAGACCAAATTGCAACAGTTCAGCTGGACTCAAAAGCCTAGAAACTTTCTGTTAAGTGAACAGACCTGGACCAGAGATATATGAATGGATAACATAAGGCATAGATCAAAACCAGATATGTACACTATTAGTGACTCAACTACCTGCTGAAAACTTTGGTGTCCAAGTTTCAGAAAGATGTACAACTTTTAAAAGAAGTGGAGTCGAGAGCTGCAAGTGAGGTCAGCAGAGACCACTTTACAGATTGAAGACCAGTCTATTTTAATATGATATAATGACAACTTGCAAGCACCACCGAAGAAAAAGGGATTTTAATAGCAGAGTTACTCAGTCTTTTGGAAATGGGCAGAACAAGATCCAACAGAAGCTGAAGCCACCTAATTCAGAGCAAAAATAAGACACAGGTTTTTGGAAGAACAATGATCTGCCCAAAGACCTTAGGACAGGGTACATTTTTCCCTTACCTTTAGGTCCTTCAATATATTAGGGCTTCTACTTCCAGGCATGAAGTAGAAATAACTGGGTGACATTTTCCGGCCTGGACTATGCCGAGGGACAGACTGGGAGAGCTCTGTGTCTGTGCTTGCCTGAAGGAGAAGGCATTGCTGGGGTTGCACATCCTGACCCCTCCACACTGCCTGCACCTCTGCTTGGGGAAGGAGGTGTGTCTTTGCTATGCCTTCCTCTCTGCAATATCTGCTTTCTTCTTGCCTCCGCAAGGGCATTAGGAGAAGAGATTTCTGAGATTTTGTGGGAGGTAGACAGGCACCAGTGGTTTCTGAGTGTTTCTTAAAAAATGAATTTCTGACTTACCTCTCTTTTTTTTTGGACCAAGAAATGGAAAAATGGAAGAAAGTGATTCATAAACTCAATCAGTGGCATCGTCCTAGTTGTGTGGGCTGCAGTATGTGCACTCACAAGCCCTGGGTCTTGTGGCCATGGGATAAGCCTGTGCTATGAGGAAAGGAAAGGCAAATCTTCACTAATTTTGCTGGTGGAAAGAGTGGTTCTATCTGTGCATTCTCATGCTGGTTAACTACTGCCAGCTGCCTACAGGAACATTAACTACTAAACACTTTCCCTAGATTGGAGGGTGCTGTGTTATCAGCACAGTGACCCTGGATTGCTTTAGTGGGTTATACCTGAGGGCACACTGATCACACCAGAGTCCCTGCAGGCACAGACAATCACTACTGGCCAAGGAACCTGGGCCAATACAAGCTCTTCCTACAAAAAGCAGCAATGCCTGGTTGGGAACTTGTGGCTTGATGTACCTTAGGGACACGGGAATGGCTCAGTGCAACAGTGAGCCAGCTTTGGTCCAGCAACAACATCAGGAAGACGTGGGGAAAAGGCATTTTGCCACCTGCAAAAGGAGCTGACAGCAGACAGAGCCCAGCTAAGGGCTGACGACCACAAGCATGCTCGGTTTCTTCATCCTCATCCCTTCTTTTCCCAGAGTGGCATTTGGGAGCCTGACCCACCTTCAGGGGCCAGCCAGGCGCAAGAGCTGTACCCAGCTGTAGGGCTGCTAGAGCTCAGGGTGCAGGGAGGTGAGCAGAGGCATGCTGGTGCAGAAAGGGCTCTTGGGAACAGCTTCAGCAGAGAAGCAGCAGGATCACCCTGTATGTGACAGCTCCCAAGAGCTCAGTGGGATGTGTGACCCTGAGATAACCCTTGCAGGAGCACTGCTCCCAAAGATTGCTCCCACTTTTCTCTTTATAATGCTGTGCACAAGGCAGAAACCAACAAGCAGCAAAGTTTCCTTGAATGAAAGTACAACCCACTCAAGGAGGGGACACGAGCTTGTCTGTCCTTGGCAGAGAAGGTGGCGAGCCTGATGTCCCAACGTCTGTCAGTGCAAGTGTGATTCAGAAGAAATAAATGCCCTTGTTGTACAGTCAGAAGCTTCGGTAAGAGGGACTGTGCAGTACAGCCTGCTCTGCTGGGGTCTCCTAGCCCTGAGCAGCCAGGATGACATGGCTCCTCTCGCCTTCAGGTTCTTCCTAAACAATCCCCTTCTGCAGGCACTTGGGCTTGTGGAAGAGAAGCCAGGCAAACAGGAGCACAGACACCAGCACAAGGGAGCACAGCACCATCAGCCCCACGTAGCTGCCGTGGGAGAGAGGGGGCCCGGCTGGCTCCTCTGCAGGGATCATGTTGGTCAGGTTCAGCATGTAGCCCAGGGTCCAACCTGCATCACTGCTGCCAATCTGAAACAGAAGAGCAGAATCAGTGCTGGGAGGCTGCCTAGGGCATTGCCTGAACAGTGGCAGAGGCTGCAGAGAACTGCTGGGGTAGAGCCCTCCCCACCATGAAACAGACCTTTCCAAGGAAGTGGATCATTTGCCAGTTGTCTGCAGTGAACTCATAGCCATTTTCCAGGAGAGAGAGGATGTAGGCTCCAGAGAAGCAATATTCACTCAGGTACTTTTCTTTGACGTGGTGATATTCTGTCTTCACCTAGGGAAGGAGGCAATCACCAGACTGTTAAACACACCTTCCCACTGCTCCAGCTTGTGCCTGAGCATCCACCGCAGGTGCTGGGGGGATCTTCCCCATCTTGCTCTGGAAATTAATCCCAGCCATTTATCCCACAGAAAAGTATCAGCAGCCCCAGTCTACGGCAACAAGCATGGCTCACCTCTTGCCAAGGCCGGGCACAGAAGCTCTCAATGGTGCTGGTCACTTTGTTCAGGGCAAAGGGGTTTGGCTCACTGGTCAGGTTCAAAAAGTTCATCACAAAATAGAAAGCAGAAAAAGCCTGAAGGAGAAAGATTCTTTTAATCTGACTAAGCCACAAATCCCACAAAAGAAAATGAGTTTGTTTATAGATAAAGAAATATAAGAAGCAACATCACACACACAAGAGCAGGAATGTTTTCAAGAGTGATGTCATTTTGAGGGATACAGCTCAGAGCTGCTGCCAGATGGAGGTAGGAATTATGATATCCTAAAGAACTTCTGTGAGCTCTCTCCTTTATGTGTGCCAGTGGCATACAGTGAATGCTGATTGCCGTCACAACCATGACCCCATTTTGGCAACTGAGTGAGATGAGTCGCAACCAGTATCACCACAAAGAGCAGAGGTGATGGTCTGAAAGGATTGTACAGAGCCCCATCATATAATCCAAGGTCCAGAAACCCCATCTCTGACCATGGCCAGTAGCTGACAGGTAGGAGGCAGCTTAGGAACAGGGCAAGATTGTATTAGAGTTCCCTGGAAAGCCTCACAATCACTGAGCAGCTTTTTGCAGCTCTAGGACTGATGGTTAGCATGGTGTCACACATAATGTTTGTTCAGAGTGTGCACTGTCTCCTCATCACGTCTGGGAGGCAGATAGGTGAGCTGACTGCTTTCACTGGTAGCACTCAGACACTGCTGGGTGAATTTCAGGTCTGGTGGCACCACTGACCTCAGGAGACAATGTTTGCAGGAGCAGTGTTCCTGCCTGCAGCAGGCTCTCCTGCCTTGGTGCTAGACAGCTTAAAAAGTGAGGAAACACAGCAGCCCAAGGAGATGGGTTAGAATGGGAGCAGTGCAGTGCTGGTAGGCCAGTATTTACTGGGGTAGCTCTTAACATGTCTGTCCTCACAGCAAGTGCAGCACTGCTTTCGTAGTTACATGTCCAAAAAGCCATCTTGAAAATTATTTCCTGCCTCAGTCATGAAGAATGCGCTCTAGCATTACTCTGAGTTTCTGCTCTTCTGACATTCTGGATCACAGATAGTTGAAGAATGAGTGAAGACTCACCCCAAAATCCCCTTGTAATGGAGGTAGGTATATCCCATTGAAGGAGCAAGTGGAGTAAGGACAATTGCTTTTGTTGAAGAGTTCCTTGATGTTTTCTCGGCACTTCTGATAGTCCCCCTCTCCCTTTATGTACAGCTGGCTGAAAGGCAATTGCTTTTTCTTGTCTGATGTGCAAGGGTTTTTGAAGAAGTCACTAATATTTATAGTCCTCTCATAACCCTTGTGAAAGCATGGGTCAGGTAGACTGCTGTTCTCCACGGTCTGAAAGTAAAAACCAATCCAAACTGTTACACTTTGCTCTAGAATAACACCCTGGGAAAAAGCCACAAGGAAGGGTGGCACTTGTCCCAGTACATCAGATCCAGGTGCACACATCAGGTCAAAGGGATAAGGATGGATTAAGGCACTAGCTGTACAGGGGAAGATGTGGGTATTGCCACAGCCTCCCTGTAGGACCCTGGGCAAATTATTTTAAGTCACAGTTTGTGAAGCTGTGCTGTTGATTTGGGTTTCTCAGAGATGGCAAAATGTCACCTCCCCTGAGTACTTCAGTTAAATGCAGTTCTCTTGCTACCCCATTCCCAAGAATCAAGGCATCTCAAATTGGTAGTTTGTATGGAGAACAATGATATTTCCCTAATCCAGACTAAGAGGTGAGCTGGGATGCAGCAACTTTTACAGCACCAGTATCCCAAAGCTGGGAGAGTCCAGGATTGTTCAATTACAGATGTAGATGTACTTGCCTGTAGATCCCTGGCCAGTTTCTGCTGCAGAGCCTGGTCCTTCCCATAGCAGAGAAAGCTGTGCGTGTACACTTGGTAATCCTTGCCGTAGAGACGGAAGTAGAGCTGGTTCTCTGGGGACTCAGAAGTGAGGTCCTTTGATACAAAGGTAATCTGTGTGGAGGCTCCTCCAAGGTCTAGTGCTCCTGATGTCTCACTTAAGGATTTCAGGGAGTGCAGAAGCTTTTTCCAGCCAGACTTGGAAAAAAAATCAAAGTAAACCAGATATATTTGGCATGGAGAAGATTTATTTTGGAGAAATAAATAAGAGAAAGAACTATGAGGAGAGAAGCAGAAGCACAGAACACAGGAAACATGGGAAGTCCTGGAGGGGGCATGAGATGAGAGCTGGAACAAGACATAAGAAAGAGACAAGCTTGTAAATACAGAAAATGGATCATGTCCAAGTGTTTGCAGGAGGGCAAAGAATATGAAATCTAATACTACTGTTATGAGAAAAACCAGTCCACTTACTGTTTCAGCTCTCAGAAGATTTATAAGCTCAACAGGAAAGAACCATAGTCAAACTTTTCAGAAACAGAAATATTTTAGATCAGAAAATGAAGAGGATGCTGTACCCAAGCAAAATTATTGAAGATGCTGGTGTTTTATTTCAGTGCTTGACGCCAATTTATAGTGGTGCATTCTGATAACACTAAGTATCAGGATGTACTCACAGCAACTGCTGAGGCAAGATGTGCAGCTTCCTGATCCCTGGTAAATGGCTTACAAGGGAAGAGAGTGCCTGTGACACCTTCTTGCAAGGCAGGACTTACAAAGTGCTGCAAACCAATAATTCAAATGTCTTGCTATAGATAAACTACCTGCTTGAAATTGCCCAGAAGGTAGTTAATGGTGATCCATCCATAGGCTCCTTCTTCCTGACCAGTGATGATCCTGGCACCCTGGAAGTTGAAGGGAGCTGAGCGTAGTGTGTTTCCTACAGAGGACAAGACTTTGTCTGCTGCACTTTCATTCTGCAACCTGGATGAACAGAAGAAAGGATGGAGTAACTCTGGCTGACAGCTCTCTATGTGCTTTATTCTGAGCAGGCAGGCTGCAACTCCCCACCAATCAGAGGTTGGTCATTCGTGTGGGTCATCCAGCTCTGACTTGCCATTGTCCTCCCTGTCACACCTTGACAGCATAGCTGCCACCAACTCTGATGCTTACAGACCCTGCAGCTGGGAGTGGTAGGTACTTGGAGCAGAGACCAGAGCTCTTGTTCTACAACACGTATTGTGACAGGAATTGCACTGTGGAGACTCCTCTTTACTGTCACCATTAGAGAAGAAATCCAGAAGATATCCCCAGGAAGATTCCCCAGGCAATATACACCAAAGATCAGTTCCCTGTCCTAGCCAGGAGAGGTCTGGGTCACCCTCCTGAAAATCACAAATTGTAATTAAAGGAGGTTGTGATTATAGAATTACCTTAGCCTCTGATGGCCCTCTGTGGGGTGTAGCAACATATTTGGGCTCAATAATCTGAGCCTAATACCAGAGTGTGGGGATGTCAGGGCATCAGCTTGGGCACTGCTGATCTCCCGGTGTCTCTGTGCTGCATGTGGATGCAGGAGATGATGGAGGGTTGGAGTGAGTGGGGAAGCAATGGAGAAGTCCAGGGGACTCGGGGCTCAGAGAGGGCAGCAGCAGAGGAGGCTGTCTGGGCACGGTGTGAGCTGGCAGTGTGTCCAAGGACTGTCCCCCAGAGGCCCCCACTGCACATCCGTGGTGGTCCCAGGTGCAGTGCTGCAGGAGAAGGGGACAAGCCCTGCAGTACCTGAGAAGCCGCATGCCAGCAGTTGCTCCGAGGTAGACGGGTGTCTCTTTGTGCTGTGCTGAGGGAATCACCTCTTTTGCTTGTTGTAGGCACTGTGCCAGAGAGGGGCCTGCCTTCTCTGTGGCATGGGAGTAACCTGAGATCCCAGGGCCTGTAAGAAGTTTATAGTTTATAGTTCAGACTCCAAGCATAACCCCAGAATGCTGTCATGAGCGGGTGTGTCAAACCGTATCACAGGCAGCAGAATCAGATTCAACCACCCCATTTCTGAGGAGCTTTAGAAATCCTACAGCACCACCAGCTAAGCCCAATCCACGTAGTGGGTGGTCACAGTGCCCAGCATCTCCCACCCTTTCTCTGCAAAGCAGGCTATGAACTAGCAATGAGGGCTGAGCCAAGCCATTTCTTTAGCATGCCCTGAACATCTGCAGTCTCTTCTATGAGTCTGCCTGGGTGTACCCTGGATCTGTGCCTGAATATCCCTGACCCTTCCATGCTGGCTCCTCTGGGGGCAGATGCTGTCATTTGTTTGTGTACTTTCTGCTCACACTACAACACTGGGTGTTCTGCAGCTATTGTGTCTCATGCTAACCCAAGGAAAAAATCATTGTCCCTCTCTGCCATGTGTCCCCTGATTCTGCCCCAGGACCAGTGCCTGCATGGCAGCAGTGAAGCCCCATTTGCTGTATGCTCAGTGTGCTGCTCATGACGTGGGATGCTGCAGCACTGAGCAGCTATCACAGCAGCTTGAGAGCAGTAGGGCTCTCTCCTGCACTGCAGAGGCCTGAAAAGACCCCAGGCAGGTCTGACAACATCTCAGAATGCAGCGATCCATGATGGTCTGTGCTGTTCCTTGTTGTGTGCACCCCTGGGCTTCATTTATGCCTTCCTAAACCATACAGTATCTACACAGCAATTAAATAGAATTAAAAAAGCACCATGACATGCATAAGTTGAGCAACCTTGAGCCACAAGCCTTGTACAAAAGCCACACACTTGCACAGAAGCCTTGAAAAAGAGCAAACCATGCTCTCCCCTCTCATTGCTTTCATCAGCACTTTAGCAAGAGCGCATGCAGATATTTTATTTATTTAAGTACATTCTTTGGTGTAGTTCTTTCCAAAAAGCAATTAATCCCAAGCATCCTGAAAACAAAGGAAAAAGTGGATGCATTTTTTCCCCAGGAAGGTCAGGCACAAACAGCTCCCCATGGGAACCATTGAGAAGCATTATCTCACAGGTGTAATGCTGTTTCTACTATTGACCTCTTCCTCTAGATTTCTCCTCCCTCACCCTTTTATTACATTATCTCTTCTTCATCCCACGCCCCTTCCCCAGATCCTTTTTCTCCTCTTACCTTCAACTTTACACACCTCCACCTGCTTCACCACCCCGGTGTCGTTCTCCTTCTCTGCTGGCCACTCGTACACGTAGAGGTTGGTGTGGGACGATCCCGCATCCAGCACGATCCCATACTGTGGGCAAAGCAGAGCCCACGTCACACCTGAGGCACTGTGTGCTGGCCTCCCCTGGGGCACCAGGCACACACAGCCCCTCTGTCTGGCAGCTGTGGGACTGTGTGTGCCATTGCTCCTCTCAGCAGAGCTTCAGTGCAAAGCTCCCGGCGAAGGAAACAGGAGCAGAGAGACCGCGAAGCTGGGACTGGTGACTTAAGAGATGATTCCCTGTGAAGCTGTGACTGGTTTTCCCACAAAGATGTGAACCAAGATGTTGAGGTGCATGGAGCCAGAAAAAGAGGTTAGCCAGAGCCAGCAAGGGCAGCAACATGTCCATGAGCACTATGGACACCTAACCCCCCAGCTTGTTTTCCTCTAAGGGTACCAGCTTGTAATACCTTAATATTCTTGTATACCTTAATATTCTTCGGAAGTGGCTGGTTTTGGGTCACTGCTACAGCAATTAAAGCAATTACAGCCAAAGTGGAGAGGAATCCCAGGATGACTAGAATTGTTCTGGTTGAGGACATCTTTGGTTTGGTACCTGTGACTAGAGCAGAAAAAGGATGTTAGTATCCCAGTAGCCCATCTTTCCTCACACCCCAAAGGCATGTCTTTTGGCATGTTCCTGTAGTCCTTTTTCCTATGAATATCTGCCTTTGCCTACCAGGTTGTGAATGGCCTGTGTTTGCAGAATTGGCACAGTATGATAAATCACACACTTTGCAGAACTTGTACCACTCTAATTCCTTAAATGTTACAGGCATATTTGGGATAACCTGTCTAACAAATTAAGATTTTTGTGGTTTACTATACATGGTTAGCAGTAGAATTCTGTAAAAAAGGCCACTTATGGCTGATGAAAATCATTCACGACCAATATGTCATCTGAGCTTTCAGGACCAATATACATATAGTTGCACTTGTTAGTGGCCACCATGATGCTGTCTTTCACATTTTTCTGCTTTGGATAATCCTTCATGCATCCCACAGTCAAAACCTCATTTCACAGCTTACACTTGGCCGGTGTTGCAACTGTTTAATAAAATACCATCTTCCTACATGGAGCTCTAGAAAGGGTATCAGCATAATTTCCAGATTTATAATATTTGATGTAAAGTCAACATTTAAACAAATGACTCCATAGGACATATGTGCTCCCACTATGACATGAAATCCATTTCTACCAACAGTGATGCTTCATACTCAAAAGCACTGACCAACTGACTCACATGGGAAATTGTTTCTCTTCTCCTTTTACACAAACACTCCAGGAGATGTTTAGAAGTACATTACAGTCATTCTGGATGGCAATACCTCAGTGCAGGCAACCACATCAACTGTTGTCATGCTCTGAGAGAACCTGCTCTGCACCTGTATGCCAGAACTTGGGTTCCAGAGGTCTCCAGACCTCCAGACACAGATTAATGCTCCAAATCCATCCTGGCACTTCATATCATGCATGGAATTATGAAAAGCATTCAAGTTCTGAACAGGGTCAGCTTCTAACTGCTCTGGTTTTATGTGAGAGGCAGTCTCAGGTTCCAGAACTGCTCTTACAAATGACCCTAAATCCTCAAGTTATTCTCAGAAGTTAGCCCAAGTGAAAAGAAGCAACACACCTCTGGAAATCTCTAACTATAGACAAATACCAGCTTTTTACCTTAGAGAAAATGGAACCTAAAAGTGCCAGTGGAGCTCATTTTGAAGATGCCTCAGACAGGCCCATTGGGAATGTAACATTGGTGCACTGGGAATGCCTGGAGCTCTGTGCTCTCTCTGTGTAAATCTGCTGAGGTTAACTGTGAAATTTGGAAGCTTGTAATGCTTGCATGTTGTGAGTGCCTATTAGAGGGCCAGCATGCTTGCCAATATCTCTAAGAATGCAGCTTAAAAAAATAACCTAGTGCACATACCAGAGAGTAGGAAGTAAGAATGCATTTTATCCAACTCTATTCAAAAACGCCCAGAACTCAGGGCTTGAAGTGATTAGAAACAGCAGAGCATGACAGCTGGGAGACCTTCCTTCTCATTGGAGAGAGTAGTTGGCTCAGGTTATGGTAGCACTGAGCATGTCTGTTGAACAAAAATTATTTTAACCCTAGAAAAACGAATTAAAACAGATGCTATAATTAAAATTAGCTGCACAGTATAGATATGAAGTTAGCATGCCTGAAAACTGAATCTGCTGCTGACAGTTGCACAGCACATCCACAAAATTGTTCCTCTGAGATCTTGCTCAGAGGCAACCATGAACGAATTTGTTAGGTATTTTCAGTCATAGGAATGAAGGATATGTGACTTTGCACAAGTTCTAAGATTTTCAGATTTCCTGTTGTGATGGGTATTGTCAGACTGCTGTATCTTTGCAGCTCTGAAAGTGCCAGCACTGGCAGCAAAGCAGGAGCATTGTTCTCACTGTAATGGACCATCCCAATTATGAACTAGAAATCCCTTTTCTGAAGGCAGAGACATAATGATAATTGTCTGCATCCCATCTGTGGCCTGAGATCAGTACTTTTTTTGCCAAGGCACATTCTTTTCTTAACTCTGAATATGACTTTTGCCTGAATTTTAGTTCAGGATCATGAGCACTTTTCAGGACTCTGGGGTTTGTAGATAGGTGACTGACTTCATTGCTGTATCCCATACCCCACCATCCATCTCTGTAAACTCAAATGCTACCAAGAAGCATTTCATTGAAATGTTTTATACAAGAAAAGGTACAAGGTGATAAGCATAATCCAGAAGGTAGTGTAACAAAGCAATAACCTTCCAAAGAGCACTGAAAGTGTACAGACTTGAATACTTGACAGACTTGTTTAAAAAAAGACAAACTTATTTTTAAGAATCCAAACAAAAACCAACACTGCAAATCTATCTAAAAAATTCAATGTAGTTAAAATTCATTTGCTGTTCAGAAAGGTGAGGTATTTCAATAAATTCCCTTTTCTGTGTACTTGGTTACCTCCATCAGCTCTAGGTGTAATTGCAGGTTCTGCAGGGGCTAAACAATTAAGCTATTGCAGCTTCCTCCAGCTCCTCAGAGTTCCACATTCTCACTGCTGAATGCCATGTAAACACTCCCTCTGTGTCCACCAAGTGGAGCAGTACTTGACTGATTGCCAGGCCCCAGGGTTTTCCTTCCACTAGCAGTTTTCCTCAGCTAAAGATTAGGCAGACACGATCTTCTGTCCCTGTGCCCAGTCAGAATCCAAGCAGAGACAGATCTCTACTTTTTCTCTTACACTGCCCACTGTGTGCAGTGACTAAAACATCCCATAGGGCCATAAGCAGGCATAGAAATGATGCTGCTTTTCTCCTCTCAGAGCTCAGAGCTGCTTGATGCTGGAGCCCTGCCCAGCTGCACGGGCATCGAGCACTCTCCAGATGCTGGAGCACAGCCCAGCTGCTCAGGCATCTCTGTCTGTTTCCAATTTTGGTCTCTTTGCTTTTTTGTAGGGGCTACCACTGGTTCCATACAGCGATGGCCCTAAAACATGAACAGATCTAACATCCTTTCTGTCTCCAAGACAGAGAATTGGGAGGATGTTGTCAGTCACTCCAGGTGGCAGCAATTTTGCTGTGGAAACCCTGTTGCTCCTAGTGAATAACCAGGAAGGACCACACCAGCGTGGGAGGCAGCTCTGTGTGAAGGCAAGGAAGCAGATTTGACTCTTGTGTCTTCCAGAGCTCAAGACAAATAGGAAATGGCCCCTCCAGCCAAACTAGACTAAATCAACAGCACCTCTGCATGTCAGGAGATGTCACTCACAGCCCAGCCAAGGCTGCCCACCCTCAATTCCCTTCTCACCAAACAAGACTTACTAACATAAGTTAAAAGGAATCAGGCAACCAGCTGCTTTTAGACATGCAATAAGCAGAGACTAAGGCTTGTTTAAGGAGTGACATTAGGAATGTCAAGCAGAAAAGATGCTGAACATAGACCAAAGCCATGCTTGGTTCTCACTGTGACCCATCATCTCTAATAAATACAAATGTTTTTGTAAGCTCTGACTTCGCACAACAGATAAAGCTGATGTTTGATTTTCATTTGGATGCTCATGCTCAGTCTATTAGAGGAGAGATCACAAGAAGTTGTACTGCAAGGCCGTCCCTCTTCCACTGCACAAGTGCCACACTGACAGAGACAGTTCCCACCATCACCTTTATCCTCTCAGCACTCCTCTCTGTGGTCAGAAATGTTCCCATTTTCAGCCTTACTTTATTTATTGTCAGTCTATTCTCTCTGCCCGTCTTCCACTTCTATCTCACAACTTCTGAAGTGCCCAGTCCTAAGAGAATTTATTCTCTTAGTAAATTTGTAAGAAATTATCCTTTCTGGATTTTTGTCTTGCCCAGCTTTTCTGTCTAACTGAAGAGTCCAGCATCACTTCTCTGCATGTAGAATTACTTGCTTATATTTTTCTTGAGCATTCTGACCAGAGCTGCAAGGAGACTGGCCTTGCACGGCAATGAACACAGGAGATGATACAGTCCCAGCCTAAATGAAGTGAGGTGGGGACTTGTACTACTTCAGAAATTATGGTCATCCACCAGCACAGGCTGTGCTAAGTCAGCCCAGAACCTCTCATGCGAACTCAGCAAACCCACCCAGGAGAGAGGGGCTCTGGTGATGCAGTCTGTGCACATTTTCTAACTGCAGGAGTTCATGTCTGTGGAGTTCTGCTGGCAGTGATGGTAGGGAAAGGGCATGGGAGCAGTTAGTGCTGCTGTTCAGCGTGGAGAGGAGACACACACATCATCCTCCTGATGAGTGAAAACGAGATTTCAGTTGTCATGAAGTTTTTCAGGCTGAATTGCCTGAAATTGCCTCACTGATTACTCTGTGAGGTTGCTGAACTTGCAGGGTTCAGGGTTTGATACACATTACCCAAAAAGCCCTCCTGTCTTCACTCACCATAACCAAAAATCTGAGTGCATAAACACTCAGAAGAGCCACATTGCTTCATTTATCAATCCTTTTATGAAATTTTCCCTGTCCCCAACTGACTTCTTACTCATTCTTCATCTGCCTTTTTCATTTCAACATGCTTGTATCCAAGTTACCTAGAAAGGCTTTGCTGCAAAGTAATGTAAACCACCTGTTTTAGGCCAGCATATTGGAAAAGCCTTTTCTTAGGCTGTCAAGAAGCTCAGGTTTGGCTTACAATTTACATAGAAGCACATATACAGTAAGTCAATGGCTTTGGTTTAAGGGGCTTTATAGAATTTATAGAATTCAAGCTCCAGATCAGGCTTTTACATCACTTTTAACAACTATTACATGGAACAGTGTGGGAGACTCTGCTCCAAGTTTTAATTATTCATATGGCAAAGACTGTGGCCTAAATACTGGTGTGATCTCTGCCTCTCCTTGTAATGCTATGTAGAATAATAAACACACATTTACAGGGTTATATTTTTCCAGATGAAGGGTTATATTTTTCCAGAAGAAAAACTTGTAAGTGCTGAAGTACAAACATTGAAGTGTCAGTGAAACTGATAATCCAAACAGTATAATGGGTTTTTTGGATGCTGTCTCTCAGACATATTTGATACTGAAATCATGCATCCCTACATGTCTCTAAAACCATGGAGTCCTATAAATTTGGGCTACACAGCTTGGCAGCTTGAACTGTCCTATGTGCACACATACCTGTGCATTAGTGAGCTGGAAGATAAAGAGTGTGCCTGTATGTGAGACAACACCAAGCTGGGAGCAAAGCACACTGACACACAGGGCTGGAACTGAAAATAAATTTGACAAATAGGCAAGAGCCTGGTGGAAACATCTAACTCACTTAAGGACAAGAGCAAATATGACCTTTAGGTAAGAGCCATCACCTAAGGACAGTGTGGCGAGCAATCTGTTAAGCAGCTTTTCCAGAGAAAATGTTGTTGCAGCTACAGCAGTTTATAGTAATCTTTCCCTCCATCTGCATCTGAAGCTGGTAAATCCTTCTGTGAAGGTTCTATTACCAATTTTGGACACTGCCTTTCAGGAAAGATGTAGACCACTTGGAGAAACTCCAGAAGCGAACAAGGAAGATCACAAGCCTAAAAGTTTGACCTATGAGGAAAGATTGAAGGAATTGAATTGTCAAGTTTGCAAAAAAAGAAGAGTAAAGAAGGCTCATTAATTGTCTTCAGACAAATGACAATTCTGTCTGCCAGCACTGGTGTAGCCAATCCCGCCTCAGGATGAGGGTGGCGCCTGGATTTTCTCCCAGTTCCGTTTCCTTGGTTCAGAAGGAGGGGAATCAGCAAAAAGGGGACAATGCACTCATAAGTTATGCTGTCAGCAAAGCCAATGCAGTGCATATGCTCTCCCTGTGGGATACAGATGCAGTTGTACAAAGGTGCTCCCTCCTTTGCCTAACATAGCCCCAGGTTTTGTTCAGACATCATTCAGCCCCAGCAGCCACCCTGCTGGGTGCTATCCATGTGTGCAGCACTGCTTGGTGTGGGAGTTCCTCATCCTTTTGCTGCTTTTAGTGTTGTGGCTGAGATACAGCCCTGGGAAATTGCACAAGACACATTGAATGAGCCCTCTTTCCCTGGAAAAAAGAAAAGCACGTGGAAATCCTGGAGAGCTGCTGGGTGCTGGAGGCAGCAGAAGCTGAGCAATAAGAGCAGGAGATGGATACAAAGGAGCAGGCAGCACACATTTCTCTCCCCTCCACAGCTGCCTGCAGCACAGAGGGGCTTTGTGCAGCCCCCTGGCCCTGCAGTGCAGTTTCTGCTGGAGAGGTGATGTCCAGGGGTTCTGGCCACGAGCCCCAGTGGTCCAGACTGCCACACCAAGTGCCCAATTAGCCATGCACAAAGCAGGTTCCCCTGTCAGAGACCTTCCCACAGTGCAGGGCTGGGATGATGCTCAGCCTCCCTAGCTCTCTGCAAGGCACTCACAGCCCTCCCACCTTGGCCCCACAGCCCATCTCCCTGGTGTTGTACACTGCGCCCACCAAGTCTTTCCAATGCCCATTAAATAATCTCTCTGCCCTGCTCATTAAATAATCTCTCTGTAGGAAGATATTTTTCTGGCTTGCATCACAGCAGTCAGACCCATATACTCAATACTCGTAAATACAACCAGCAAGTGTCAGGATGCTGCTGACACAATACCTTTAGATAGGTTTTTTTTCACATTTATATGATGGTTACTGGACTTTTAAGCCTGTATCCTACTTGTACTCATACTCATTTCTTTACAATTCTCACATCAAAGATGTTTTTCAAATCAGAAGAGAAATCTGTTATCAGTTACATCAGTTTCCTGTCAGGAAACCTCTGGCATTAATTTCCTACTAGCCATCAAAGCTATATTTTAACTGGAGAAGATTTACTGCCATTATCCACAAAGCTTGAAGTTTCACAGAAAATATCCAATGAGCTCAAGGGGGCTTCCCCTCCTCCCTGGTTTACCAGCTAAATTATTGCTTGAATATGCTTGACTGTCACTTGATGTGAAGGCATTTGTTTGTCTTTTTGGGAAAAAAAAAAAGGATGCACCAAGCACTGACACCTTTCAGCTTTGTCATTGTTGATAGTTTGAATACACAGACTTGCAGTGGCCAATGGTGCTGCCAGGCTTCCACTTGGGCTCAAGATCTTACATTCTTCTTTCTTTTAACTCCCTGGCCATGATTTTTTCCTTAGGCTTCTTTTGACCATCTTTTACACTTTCCAACTTTAAATTTGCACTAATTTAATAATCCTTTTTTGCCTCTGAATATGCATCTTTAATAGATTTCATTATTTTCAAATTAACATAGCTTTCAGTGGTTGGATTATGGCTTTTGTGGAACAAAATAAGAGAATGGGCATTCTATTCATTCTTATTAGCATTCTACATTTTAAATACTCGGTTGATTCAGCTCAAGTATTTTTTATTTTGTGATGTTACTTCTTTTAAGAGCTACTAGACATTATTGACACAGAAGAAGTGTGCATTACTTTTATAATAATTTGAAACTGTCATAGAAATTCTTCTTTTTCTCTTGTGACTGGGGTCAACACATATTTCTCTTGAGCTAGAAGTAATGTATTGCAAATTGTGAGATGGCCACCCTTAGTTCTGAGAAATTGCCTTGTCTTTCACTAAAATCCACCATCATATCAGCTTTTCTTGTCCCTACATAGAAAACTATGCCTCTCTCTGTCCTCAGCATCCTGGCTGGTGACAGGCACTGATCTTCAGTTGCTTTAGTCTCTTGCTCCCAGTTCAGCCCCAAGCAGCTATTGTGTACAAATATTTAATGATGGTTGCTGCTGAAGACAGCAGGACCACTGCTTACACTGGAAGATGGGTGATGTGTGAGTCACATCACCAAAGGCCCACCCTTTCCTGTGGGCCATCAACCACCCACACATGAGGGGGATGTACAAGTTGTTATGAAAAAAAGAGAGGAAACAGCCTCCAGAGCAACCACTCCCCCCTTCAACACCCACGTTGGGCCAGCAAGTTCAGAAACTTCCTGGAGAACAAAAAGTCCTGAGCTTTGTAAACACTGCAACGCCCCACAGGAGGTTCTGATTGGGAATGACCGCAGAGGAAAGAGATCCAAACGCCCCTTCACCCACAGCTTGCCCTGCACCCAGCACCTTTGGACTCCCAGTGGTGGCAAATCACAACCCCAGCAGTCCCCACTTTTCCTGTGAGCCCTCTGCACTGACAGCCTGCCCTGCCCTGAAGGGGCTGAGGCCACCAAGCCTCTCACCACACCTCAAGGATGTTTTTCTCTGAACTGTAGACTCCTGGGATCACCTTGTGTGTTGAATAACATTGCTGCCTTCAGGGGCTCACTTCCCTGCTTTCCAAAACAAGCAGCACATCTGCCCAAAGTGCCACATGTCAGCCAGCGGAGCTGCTGCCTGTGCCGCCCGACGATTTCTGCACACAAAAGCAACCAGCATTTCTCCTGAACTTTCACTTCCCACTCAGGACCAAAACCATTGGAGACTGATCACAGACACACAAACACTATTCCAAGCTGGTGCAGCATCAGCAGAGCCACTGGCAAGGCCCCTGGGGTGATGCCCATTCCACAGCAGTCCCACATGCTGCAGTGCCTAACTGTGCCTGGGATTTTGCCTACACCCAGGTTGTGCCACCCCTTGGTATTGTGATTTTCAGCACATCTGTTTGCTGTCTAAGAAGAGCATTTCTCAGTCCTATAAGGTATCCAGTGAGTTTTTCCTCCCTTAACATGCATAGCATCCATTTGTAGCAGAGAACACTGTAGGCACCTTCCCTTTGCAACTAACCCCCAGCAGAAGAAGCAAAGACCCTTTGCTATTCAGGCAGGGCAGCAGCCCTGCTCCCTCCTTTCAGCAGGCCAGGGTTAGGGCTGCATGCATAAAAAAAGACAGCACTCTGCTTAAACACTTCCCAACTCACCCCTTTACCTTCAGCTGTCAGCACTGCACTCTCCATTCCTCATTGCAGAGCACAGGACAAGAGACAGCTGGAACAGTTTCTTTTTCTTGCTGAGGAGCACATCCACTGTCTAGGCCTTGTGGAAAAATATACTGATTTCTCAGAGGTCAGCTTTAATAACTAGGATTCCCACAAACCATGAGGAGAATTCAGCTCATGATATTTGGCATGAATATCATGAATATAATTCTCTGTTCCTCATGCTGCTACAATTTCCATTTCAAATAGCAGGAAACAAATTACCCTGTGGTATTTTTAGTGACAACCAATGGTAAGGAACATGGGATCAGAGGCTATTGCGGGGCACAGACCTTGACAAAGTTCCTGAGCGTAAGAGAAGAAATACTTCTTGGAAGCTACAAAGGTAATAAGGTAAATATGAATCCAAATTTTTGTGGTCAGAGGAGCACTTTGAAAAGGCTGGAGCCTCATGCTGACATGTAACAAAACAGCAAAGGAGTTTTGCTGGATGAATGGGCTGGCACAGGGTGCTATGAATCTCTAAAGTTCAGATTACTTATTACTGGGATGTGCAGTGAATCCTGAAAGAAGAATGAGGCTCAGGGAAAGAAACCTATTTATAATCAAGCCATAATTTGGCCTTCAATTTGTGTATCTCCATTAATCTTCCTTCTCCCCACTATTCTTGCCTCAAATATTTCAAAATACAAACATGAGCTATTCTGGATAAGACAGCACAGGTACAGGGGACAGTCACAGCAGCCCAGAAACCCTGGCCCATGCAAAAAGGAGCTACAGGTCTGCTGCTTCCCTGGACCCACAGTGCTTCCCAGCCTCTTTCAGCACCATTCTCTCTCTGGCTTGGGATGGGAGGTACCAAGCTCAAGCCAGAGCCAACCTTCCAGCCACAGGATCTCCAGCCCAGCTGCAGAGCTTGCAGCAAGTTCACATGAGCACACATTTTTCTCACATCTCCTGCAGGAGCAGGGACATTGAAAAGGTTATTTATTAACAGGACTAGGACAAATGAGCAAGAAAGAAAACAAATCCATTTATAAATCAGCTAAAGAGAAAACTTGTGACTCTAATGGTCTCCTTTGTAATTCCTTAAGTGTGGCCTGGAGTTGCCCTGGCATCATTTCTTGTGATGCTGAATCAGCAGAACAGCCCCACTTGTGCATTGAATAGCCTGATAAGAGCAAAATACACCCAAGAGAGCACTGACTTACACCATGCCCAGATTTTTCTTTGTTTCTGTTAGGATTTGGGGAGGCTGATAGCGCTCTAATTTCTCACCACTAAATACCAAGCAGTTAGACTCACCTTAGCATCTACCTCTGCAATCCAGGACAAATGCTTTCCTCCAGGACAAGGTAGAGACGGGATAAGGGGAAAAAACTCACGCTAGAGCTGTCTGAAAGAACAACATCATTGCTATCTCAGCTCTCATTTAGGAGCATACCAACCCTGAATACTTTGCCAGACTTTGTTCTTTGATAACATTTCTCAAGGGGGCGGGGGGGAGGGGAACAAAAATAACAAAACACTGTTCTGTTTAACAGTTACCCATAGCAGAGAAAAGCTGAACTAAAGTTTCCAACAATTATCAGTACGAAATCCTAAACCAGACATGCAATGTACCATGTTTGAATTTAAAACTGGCTGGACAAGAGTTCCATCATGTGGATTGAAAGTTGTGTGAAGAGAACAAGGCAGCTTATTAAGATGACATGTTAAAATGCTATTAATGATGACGTGTTAAAATGCTCAGTATAGCAGTGATATGGATGAAGAAACCAAGGTCTCAAGCAGATATGGCAAATTGTTGTGTAAATCATTGGGAGGAACTGTATGTCCAGGAAGGAGTGATAAATGATGTCCAAGGTATCTATGGAAACCACCATCTTAATACAGGAAACAATTAAACTCAGAAAAAGACAAACAAGAGAAAAATAACTCAAACTTCAGATGCTCATAAGGCAAACAACACTAATTGAAAGCAGGATTTGATCCCAAAGAGATGGGGCTCACTCAAAGAGATGTGAAGGATAGAATTGAAAGCTAGCAGCTGAAGGAGAAAGAGGAGCTGTACAGTAACTCTTTGGAGCTGTCTCCTCAGAGAAAATGTGGGAACCCTAGCCTTAAATCCATTTATGAACTGGCTGGGCTCCCACAGCAGTCTTATTCAGAGGACTCTCAGCAGTAGGTCTCTTCCTGGGCCATGACCTGCTTATCTTTTACGCAGGCATGTGGGAAGTCAACTTGCTTTGGGTGGGAACAGTGAAGTCAAAGTGCTTGGGAGAAGTTTCAGTTTTGCACTTGCTATCACTGAAAGCATCTGAGAATTTTCCTTGCCCTCCTGTTTTGTCTGATATTTTTATCCAGTATTTTTCAGCCCTTAGAGCGTCTTATAGCTCAACTTAGGCCTGATAATATTTTTGCTACACTGATCACACCAAAACAAAAGCTTCTTAAACTCTGATGGTCTTAGCAGTTATAAATGAAAAAAGATGTGAAAGCTTTGTTTAAGAATGGAGAAGTTTTTAATGTAGCTATGATACAGCAAATTAATGCAGCCACAGCACATGACCTAACAAAACAGGAAGACAATGCTCGTTTTGAAAAATTGTTCTGGTCCCATTTTCACACTCACTCTTCCTCACTCCCCCTGTACTCACAGGCACCAAGCTCGCTGAGGTGCTCCAGTGGGATCCTCTGTGAGATGAGACCCAGTGTGCCAAGTGCCAAATCCTCACTGCACCTCTTGGGTTCCTCTTCAGTGACAAGCTACAAATTCTTGAGCAGGTCTTTTGTCATCTTCAGGAGTTAATGGTTACCACAGGGTGATCCTTTTTCCTGGAAAGCCCTTTTATCTAGAACAGGTGGCTGCTCAGTGCCTTTTTTCCCCCCTCATTTTGGGTACCTTAGCTCCCACTGTCTATCTGCTTGCCCTGAGAGGAGGACAACTTGCACAGGGGTTGTGCTGTGAGTTTACTGTGATCCCTCTGTTATTTGAGCAGTTTTGTTCCCCAAGGACTAGTCCGCACTTTATCAGCACCCAAGCCTTTTCCTGACACGCCATCCATGTGAGGCTTATCAGGGCACAGGCAGCCAGACTTGTTGCAAAGACATTTTTCAGCACTCACCCAGTTTTAGTGCAGTCAGTTACGTCCTTGGTTATCAATACAGACCATTCTGTTACTCCTTGATCTGTTGCTTCTTCTCTCTCACACACACATATTCCATTCACATTTCCTCCAGGCCAGCTGGAGTATTCCTGCACCTCCAGCTGCATGCCTACCTTATGCACGGTGTATTTTCACAGGCCATCATTGCAGCTGGGACAGGGTCTCTTTGGTTTGGTTAGGTTATGACAGCAGCAAAGGAAGTAGGTTTTAGGGCTGCTGTGGTTACCATGCAGTTCTGCTGCTCAGATGCAGCCAGGTCTCCTGCTCAGAGCTTGTGGCAGAGTGTGTGCTCTGTGGCACTGCTGTGCTCGTGCTGCTTCCACGAGCACAGCAGCAGTGGCAGTCTTTGGGAAGTCAGAGGATGCTGAAATCCTGCAGAGCAACACTGAAGCCTGTGCCTGAGTGTCACTACCAGGCTCACCACTGAGGATTTAAAACTGTTTTCAACCAAGATCTCACCAGCAATGTTAGAGCTGGAGCTGTTTTTCAGCCTGTCACCTGCTGAGCAGCTGCCTGTGACAGTACAGGTGAGACCATTGTCACCAGTGCAGCCAAGACCTGGTACTGTTCCTACACCCAGGCTTGCAGGGCAAGGCTGGCATTAACCTCAGCTTCTCCCATAAAGCTCCTGTGAGACAGGACAGCTGCATTATCCCAGAGCAGAACCCCAGCACCCACAAGGAGGTTTTTTGCACTCACATTTTCCCATGTCACATTCTTATGAGTCCAGCCTTCTCCCAGCACATAGACACCAAGCAAGGCCAGGACTCTCTCACTACTTTCCCAATATTGCCAGGCTCCCCTTGGCTCTGTGGCTTTCACAGCTGACTCCAGCTCTCAGCAGTGCTGTCTGCCCACATCATACAGGAAACTAATGCAAAGCAGGTAATGCTGGAGGCCCCATCACTTTGGAGGCCCCAAAGTTTTGTCAGCCTTTCCTTAATAACAACTCATAACACTTAAATTTGACACAGTGCTTTTCACTCATACATTGCCAAGGAGGTTACAGAAGTCAGCACCATTAGCCTCATTCCCTTGGTTGCTGAAAAAGCATAAGAGAGCAGCAGACATCCCAGTGCTCTGCCCTGTGGACCACCTCACCCACTTGTCTGGGTAGCTGCCATGGACCAGGGCTTGCAACACACTCTCTCCTGCAAAGAGGCAGAATTCCCAAGGTCCAGGGAAAGAGCAGCACACTTTGGTTACAGCTACTCTTAAATTCATCTTCCATCATTTTGATATATTCTCTGATGTTCTGCCAGACTAACAGCAATTTGGAGATTAATGGTCCAGTAAAGTACGCACATGACTCATGCTACAATTTCTCTGCAGTTCTGCTACAACTTTAAAAACAGGGAATAGAAATTGAAAATGTCATTTAGGTTAGAAGAAACAAGCTGGAAAAGGGTAACAAAGGCATCAGAGTCCCATGGAGGAATGAAGGCATTCCCTGTGCCTCCTTCCTGCAGACTTCAGGGATGCAGGAAGGAGAAACCAGCAGAGTTAAAAGAATTCATTACTACATTATAAAGATTGCAATAAACTAAAGACTAACTGCTATAGCACACCAAAAATTCCTGAGATGTGTAAATTTATTGTTACAATCTCCTGAGAAACAGAGAGGCAAAAGAAGTTCTCCAAATCCCTGTTTACAGAAGGACATCTATTCCCAGCAAGGCCTATGGGATCCAGTTAACATTCTTAGGTGCCAAGTGGCCACAGGACCGAAGATTCTTAAATTGGTAGAGAAATTACTGGTCTCTGTAGCTGAGACACGCTTTGTAACCTAAAAAGCAACAGTGAAATTACTGTCTTTAACAAGGAGTGCATAGCATGGGGCCAGGTTCTATTGTAAACCACTATTTTTAAGATGAAGTGCAGGGGTTTAGTTTCACAGTTTGCTTAACTGCTCTGTTTGCTCTGCCACAAAAAGGGACTATCCTACCTCTGTCTTATGCCATAGTTCCACCTTTCAAATACGGTCCTAATTCTCTTTAGTTAATGACAGAATAAATTCTAAAGAACAGTGCTGGAGCATTCTTTTCTTCTTTTCTGTATGGCTTTCATGCTTTTGGTCACAACAGTATTTCTAAGTATTGTAAACAACAGCCTGACCACTAGATTTACCAGAATAAAATTCCTTTTGGCTTCCACTGTGTTCATGTTTACTGCAGTCTCAAACAAAGCTGACAAACAGTAAGCTTCCTACATTATTTCAGTGAAGTGAGACTAAATATATAGAAGCTTTAGATCAACTTATTTGGCACATTCAATTCAAGACAAAATTGCAGATTTCCAGTACATTTCCCAAAAGAATCTGGAGCCAGCAGCTAGGGGCTGGCTGATTGTGGCAAAGAGCAGATGTTCTCCCTGGCAGGAGCTGCCCACTCCCATTCTGGCAAACAGCAGGGAGGGACAGTTCTCAGCAGAGGAACAAATCCCATTCCATTACCTGTCCCCACCACCAAACCCACCCTCCACAAAGCAGCTCCACCTTTCCTCCCCCTGCATGCCAGCTCCCTGGGCTCTGCCATGCATTCTGGATGTTTCCATCCATCAGCTGTACTGAAGAGACTCCAAATTCCCTTCATCCCTCGCTTTTGGAGGAGTCTATGCCTTCTTGCTAAGCCCAGGGAGGAAGGTGGAGATGCTGCTGCCTCCCCTGACCCAGCTGCAGCAGAACTTCTGGTGAACGTTAGAAACCACAGCAGCTGAAGCAGCAGCTGAAGCAGCCCCTGCTGTGTCTCCTCTGTCTCGGGAGCCCTACAAGCAGATTGTGACAGTGCTGTGAACCAGCTGAGAGGCTGAAGTGGTTTCTGAGTCCTGAGCTGCTGACTCACCTTTTCCAGTCAGCACACAGAGCTCAAAGGCCAGGGATGGTTTGAGCTTTGGCTGAGAGGTGGCAGACAGTTAAAAAAAACCAAACTAAATCTCATTCCTTTGTAAAAATAGGTCCTTTTTCTTTACATCCTCTCAATCAAGAACGCTCTGGCACTCACCATGATTTGTGATCAGGGCCAAGATTCTCAGGAGGAGAATACAAATCAAAGGGGAGAATACAAATCAAACTAAGAGCCTTTAACTTCTACTTAAGCAACATGAAAACGTTTGCTTAAAGGTGCAAGTTCCAGCCTGTAAATCAGTCAGTTACTCTGTAAGGGGTACTTTTTTATTCAGAAGAGATGTAGTATTCAGCTGGGTGAAGGTCACAAGGGAGCATAGGACAGCACTCAGCAAACTGATGGGTGTGTGGCTCCTCATACTAGGAACTTAATCCCTGTGTTGACAGCACAAGGGGAATTTGAAAGGCAATGTAAAGGAAGACAGTGAAATGGCTCTGCAGATCCTCACTGAAAGCTCTTCCCAAGCTGGAATGGACAAATATGGGCCCCAAAGGTTTCAGACAAGAACCACAACAGGCAGAGTGGTGGCATTGCTGGTGGTGGCTAAGCACCCACAGGACAGTGACAGCGCTGACCATTACACTGCATCACCCTTGAGTGTGAACAGCCAGTGCAGCACTAGGGACAGAGGGACAAGGACAGAAAGCAGCCTAGGAAACAGATCTTTGCAGCATTTTCCACATTTGGGGGCAGCGAATGCATGAGATGATGTGAGCAGATGAATTTGTTCAGTGTGCACTTAGCTGACTCTGTTCTCTTCCATCTGGTCTCTCACACTTTCCCCCTTTTCTTAATTTGTACTGTTAATGCAATGTTTCAGAGCACAGAGCTTGTTTCGTGTCTCTCCTTGTGTTGCAGTGAAGATTTTCCTCCTGCACCTCCCAATAACTTTCATGAAAGTGACTTTTACCCTTACCCTCCTTCTGTTCTCTCACTTTGGGCCGGTGTTGACTTTCAAGTTGGACAAACTGAAAGTTATCACAGAATAAAAAGAACAAGGCTAGAGACAAGGACAGGTGCCTTTTTTCTTTCAGCAGCAAGATTTATATGAAATGATAAAAAGTAGAAGTGCACCCTTTGGCTCTGCTGTTCTCCATTGTGAGCATTCTGGCAACAGCTCTGTGACTAAGAGACTCTGATGGAAATGCCTGCCACAAACCTTCAGTTCTGCTCAGAGGGAGGTTTCCAATGAGTTGAAACTTAAAGCCAATTCTCACACCTAGATGACAAAATAATAATAGAGTTTTATAAGTAATCCCCATCTAACTGGGCTTACAGAAAACCAACTGGGGTGCTTGTCTTGTGAACATGATCCAAAATTTTACAATTTAAATTTGATCAGTCTCAAGCAATACTAATCCCTTAGGAGGTGGCCCTCCAAAGTAATTTCAGTATCACCTACTTCATCCCAAAGTTGAGCCCAAACACTTCTGTCTCTAACCAAGTCTTAACCACCTTGAACAGATGATTTCTAAGCTGAGAACTTAGCTTCTGTCTCAACACACTTCCACACACATTCAGCTCTGTGGAACAGAGTTATTGGGCATTGGGCTAGTAAGAAGGTATAAAATACCTACCCAGAGGGTATTTACCCAAAAGTTTCATTTCCTAGCTGCTCTCAAACCCACAGATGGAAAGATGTCTTAGGAAAAGAAGGAATGTAACTAAGCATGATACTTTTATACCACACGATGCCAGTTTTGCAACTTAGATAAAACCACTAAGATTATAAATTATTATAGCTTCTGTAACACTTTGCTTTTCAGGTGTTCAGCCTCTTAAATTTATTCTTTCTCCTCTAGAAATTCCTCAAGGATATTCTGTATGTTTCTGGTAATTACAAGTCAAGGGGCAAACAGATTGCCGTGGTCACAATAAGGTTGACTAGAGGACAACCTTCTTCCTCCATGGTAGCAAAGAAAACCCAAAACCTCTGAGTTATGGCTGTCCCAGACACATATATATTTATAGACATACACGCACATGCACACACCTCTACACATTTTTTTTCTGAACAACATTGTCTGGAAATCTTTCTGGTCTATTCAATGTTTGAATGTCCAATTTTCCTCACAAAGTCACATTAGCTGTGCTTTTACAGGCTTGGCTTAAAGCCTTTTATTTGCTCTTTATCTTTCCAACCACTCTTGGCTTCTTTAGACTTTTTCCTCTGACTTAATTGGTATTTGTACTGGTCCTCCTAGCATTGACAAACTCCATCTGCAAATCAGCAGTGAATTTATGCTTTTTAGATAATTATTGGAAATGTCTAATGCCATCAGTCCTCTTGCAGAATACCTCTGAAAACACAGCTGTTTCATGATTATTTCCTTTGATAACTATTTTTGAGGTCTATTGTTACCCAGGTCTTAATCCATTAGTTCATTCTTTGCTAGAGAGTCATAGGGAGACTTTTGCAATCAGAACAACATTGGAAGTGTATCTATTGTGAAGAAGTTTAAACATGGAAGGTATTCATATTTAATCTTTTCAACCACATTTTTTTTCCTCTGGAAAATAAAATAAGTGCAAATAATTAGTTGGAAAATAAAGGACCAGTGCCTTCCCAGTCCTACACTTATAATCCAGACCATGGCTGTGAAATACCAGCCAGGGAATTCAGTTCTTCCAGTTCCCCTTTTGTGTGGTGGTTCTTAACTATCCAGAGAGTCAGGCTTTGGAAGTCCCTTAACTTACAGCCCAGATTTATTCAACAGCCACTCAGCTTTTAAGAATACTTATATTTTTCCCTAGAACTTCAATGAGTGTTCACATGCACAAGACAAAATGCAGCCTGGTTTTTTTTTCCGAATGGGAATCACACCAGGCTTGTGTGACAGCTATTTTTTTAAGTCAGCTGACTTACTGTGTAAACAAAAGAGCCTTCAAGAAAGTAAAGACAGATTAAAAGATCTACCAGTACTTGAAATACTTCCCACCACTCCTTCTTTTAAGTGCATTCTCTAGCCAAGTTCCAAACCCAAAAGAAATGTATTCCTTGAAGTTCTTGCTACAGACTCTTGTAAGTGTGACTATCTCCATCCTAGGATGCAGACAAGTCTGCTCACTTGAGGGGGCCACATGAACTCATAAGTTTGCTTCTGTCTGGGATGAGTAACTTCCTTTTTGATGCATTCATTCTATTATCCATTTTGACAATGTTACCCATTTCTACAATATTATTCTGAAAGTTACTTTGATATTCTCTACAAAACCAAAAGAATATAATCAAACTAGCCATTAAAACTAGGTTACTGAGGAGATCTATCCAGTAGTTTATATAAGACTAATGTCAGGCTATATTGGCAGTAGCCCTCCAGAATACCCTCCGTCATACTGCTGGGATATTGGGTGAACAATAGCATTCTTCCCACTGTCAGAGATATCCATAGTGCTCCAGTTTGCTGAAAATTAACATTATTGCTAATAGATCTTCTCAGTAAGTATTAGGCACATTTCACTTCAAGTTATTGCTAAACTTTATTGACCCCAAAACATTAATCTACAAAACAAACTACTTCCATGACCATCCATGAAATATTCCTTTATATCAGAATTCATTGCCTCCCCTCCTCCCCCAATTTTGGAAAAGTATTTAGCCAACACTTTTCTGGTTTTGTCCTGCATTGTCATTAAAATCTTGCCCTGTCCACCTCCATAATGATCTTGCAATTGATCTACACACATTATTTTGTTCCTAAGACATACTAAATGCCTCCTTTGAATTGTGCCTGGCCCTAATAAATTTAGATTTTCCCCTGACATCTTTACTTTCTCTAAATAATCTTCCCCAATTCAGAGTCTATGTTTTCCATCAGATGTTCTCCACTTCCTCTTTCTCCATTTCCTTTTAATTTACTTGTTTTTCCTTTAATTTACTTGTTTTAACTTCACTGCTTGAATGAACAAATCAAAGTCATCTTCATTCTTGGTTTTGATGTGCTGCTCAATATGTCTTCTTTAAACTTGTGATTTTTCCATTCACATTCCTTTACTTTTTTTTTTCCCCTGTCAGATTTTGCTTTATTACTGTTCCATGCTGGAATGATCTATAGAGAGCAGTCATCAGACAGCAATTAATTAATCTCTGTGTGTACAGACACCTCCAAATCAGAGTTACTACATGAGTGCCTTTTATGTTAAAGTAGATAAATTTAATAAGGTTTATTTCTTTTCACTGCTGTCTACATGAGATCAGTGTCATGCTCTTGCCAGACTGAAGCACACCCATGCATCTTCCAGTAAAATGTATTTTTAAGGTTGTCATGCTTTCTGCCCAAGAAAGTATTCAGTGATCAATGATATAACCTGTTGCTATGTAACATCCCAAACAGAATTTTTTTTTGGCCATTTTAGCCAATTTCAAAGCAGGGCTGACGGTGTCAGTGTTTAAAAACAAGCTTCCTAAAACTGAAGAATAGTGTTCCAAAGGCACTTATCACAGTCCCTGTGGACATAGGTCACAGGAAACAGGTGTCTTACTGAAACACTTCTTAATAATTCCTTTCTGATAAAAGGACATGCCCTTGGTGTGCATTTGTGCCTCATTTCAAGGTGGAGCCTTCCTACTACTTGATGAATACCACCTGTACCAGACTGCCCCATGTTGAGCCCATTGACTGCTGGAAAAGATACTGCGAGAGGCAATCTCAGAAACAGTGTGGTGTTTTCTTTTCCCACACAGATGAAATGCAATTCCTTGCTATTTATTGCACTAATTTTCTATGGGGTCTTGCAATACTTGCATGCTCTGCGGGTCAGCCTGTTACAGAACCATCATTGCCTCATCTGCAATTGGCTTGAGCACTCTCGGTTTCCTTTAGTTTCCTTCTGTCTCTTTAAAATTCCACTTTCTAAAAGAAGGCTTACGTGGTCGTTTTTCCTAAATCAGTTCTCATTATCCAAGTTTCTTCCCTGTGATTCCTCATCCACTAGAAAAGACATCTCTGTTCAAGCATTGTATTTCATTTTTGGAATGAAACTTTTGGAAGAGTCGTTTCAAAGCTATTCTTATCTCCCTCCTCAACAGAGGCAAATTATCTCCAAATATTTCCAGCTTCACTCATGACTGCATAAACTAATGAGCTAACCTTCTCCTTCTGCCAGTCTTTGCTTTAAATTTTGATGCTTGTCAGACTGAGAAAATGCTCCTTCCCCTCAAATGCCATTTATCACATTCTATGAAGATAAAACGTTGGAAAGGTCCAGTTTAACATTTTATTTATTCTAGGGGGAAAAAAGAAATCACATTTTGTTTCCCCGTTGTCATAACAATGATAAATGAGACACTTCCACCTGGTACTGAACAAGAAACTATCTGCCCAAATAGTTTTCCTGTTTACTGCCTCTTGTGAATTTGTCCGAGTTCCTGCTTTGTGTTTGAAAGCCCCGCACGGAGCGCAGTGCTGACAGCAGCGCGGAAAGACGGACCGTGTTGCAGAAGAAGGCGCTGTAAACAGAGGGTAAGGCACCCAGATAGAAAAAAGCTGATACTAAACTAGGAAATGTTTCTGCCAAACGTTGTGACTAGTGCTGCTACGTGCACCCTGTCAGCTGATTATAAAAGGCAAAGCCAAGTACAAGACATGTATCTTGTAGAAAATCACGGTGCAATAAGCATCTGCAGCTATTGCCGGTCCCTGCCCCGCTCCTCAGGACCGCACTCAAGGCCAGAGGGCTGCCAGGCTGCCGGCTGGGGAATCCTCCTCTTCCGAGCCCGTGCACCGAGAGCCCCTCGCACCCAGCACTGCTTCCAGCCCCCGAGCCATTGTTCGGCTCCCGCCGAGGTCTCCTGACAGCCAACACTTCACCGAGTTTGTGCTCTGCCCTCCCCGCCCCCGTCGCCCTTGGAGCGCGGCGCCGGCCCGGGGACAGCGCCGGCGGCAGCCGGGACCGGCCGGGGCTGTGCCCGCCGCGGGAGGGGATCCCCGCACTGCCGCGGACAAACTCCGGAGCCGCCGGCGCGGAGCCCCCGCTCCCGCCCGCCCCGCCCGGGGACCGCCCGGGAGCCGCCGGCCCGCGGCCACCGCCGGCTCCCCCCAGCAGCCGCGGCCCCCGCCCGGGCTCCCAGGCACAACTCCCTGGCATTGTCCCTCCAGGAGCGACCGGGAGTCCAGGGGCTGGAAGATGATGTCAGCCGGGGGCGGACTGCGGCAAGGCTGCGCCCACCCCGGCGAGCCCCCGCCGCGGAGCCCTCGCCCACCGCCGGCAGCGCTCCGCGGGCGCGGAGGGAGGGACGCGCCGCTCGGGGATGCCGCAGCCGCAGCTCCCGCCTGACTGGCACATCCCGAAGGAGCTCCTCATGAATATGCACAGCCTCCCCCGAGCGCCGGCCGCGGGATGCCGCCACCCGGGGGGCTCCCCGCCGAGCCCCGCGCCCCTCGCCGGGGATGAGAGCTGCCTCCGGTTCGCTTCTGTCCTTACCCTTTGGCTCGTCCATCAGTGCCGGTGCTCGCTCCCTCCTCCCGCGCTCCCCCCTCCTTCCTCTCTCAGCCTCTGCCGGCTCCGAGCTGCCTTAGTGAGAGGTGCTCATGAAAACGGGCGCTTTAGTGGTCCATAGCTGTGGGAGGGGTTAGTTTAACTCTACATGACTCAATCCGTGTAACTTGCAGGCTGACCTCCCGTTTTTCTCAGAGCACGGATCGCCTCAGAGCTGCCACGTTACCAGCGCCTCGGGCTTCTCCTCCGGGCCGGAGGGTCCCGCACGGCCGGGGGCAGCGGTGCGTGCCCGGGGCTACCCGAGGGAACCAGGGCGCTGGAGATGCACTGCATCCCTGGCTCGGGGGGCAGATGGGCATCGTGGCTACGGAGAGAAAGTATTTTGTTAGAGTAGGGTTTTTTGGTGGTTTTTGTTTTTTCTTAAGTCGCACGAGACTGAGAAGATACCCTCCACACCAGCGAGGTACTGAAAAGGCGGTGTCCAGAGAAGAGATCACCTTCCTTGTTTCTAGATCTGAGGTCCAGCCCACAGGAAAAAAACTCAACCAAATAATGAAAGGAGATAAAGTTGCAATAAGTGCTGGAAAGTAATTTCCTGCACCTGCCTATCCCATAGAATGAACTCACACCTCTGGCTGCATCTCCTGGGAAACTTCGTGAAAGAGCCAATTTTAGACTTTTTGCCTGGAGGGCCTGAAGGGATCCTACCCTCCACCACTTTTTAATCCTGAGTCACCACAAATAAGAAATACAGGGTAGTGCTGGAGGGGTCCCAGCAACTTTTCTCCATAGCTTATGACATTCAGGCCCATTCCAGGAACCACAGGTGTCTCCACACTACTGTCTACAGAGCTGTCAGCCTCCCAGTGCAAAGGAAGTTGTAAATCAATCTGGCTCTTTCACTTTCTTTTCAGAGAAGTGGATATCAGCTTTCCAGCATCTTCCCTGCTGGTCACCTGGAGCACAGGCCACCAGAACGTGCAGCCAGCTGCCCTGCCCAGCCTGTGCCAGAGCCTGCTCCCCTCTCAGAGCTGCCACCTTTTCTTTCTCTCTGAGGCTGGGCACCAGCCAGCTCTGCGCCTACCACCAGCTTCCAGAGTTCTTGCCCCTAGGAGAGACAGGAAAAGCAGGATCCTGATGCTAGGACCTGGAGAATGACTTCTGGACATGGGGTTCCAAATCCCTTTCGTTACTGCAGCCCACCATAAACAATGATCAGTTCCTTCTCCTTCACAAACAAACATCGACCTGGCTTGTATTACTCCAGCTGGTAGGGCAACACTCCCATTTCTAATCTTCCTGGGAACAGGAAAATAAGGATCAACGAAATAAAACAATTTACATGACCTTATCACTCTCTACAACTTCCTGAGAGGTGGTTGTAGTCAGGTGGGGGTTGGTCTCTTTCACCAGGCAGCAACTGGCTGAACCAGAGGACACAGGCTCAAGCTGCACCAAGGGAAATTTCAGTTGCGTGCTAGGAAAAAGTTTTTCACAGGATGAGTGATAAAGTTCTGGAATGGCCTGCCCGAGGAGGTGGTGGAGCCACCATCCTGGATGTGTTCAGAACAAGACTGGCTGTGGCACTCGGTGTCATGCTTTAGTTGAGGTGTCAGGGCATGGGTTGGACTTGATGATCTTAAAGGTCTCTTCCAACCTGGTCATTCTGTGATAATTTAGGTTTTAGTGATTAGTATGATTAGTGATGTCACTGTTAGTTCAAAAGCTCAAGGAAGAGTGTTTCATGAGGTGAAGGTAGACACTTAGTGTCATCTTAATGAGACAAATTGGCCTGGGAAGTGCAAGAGAGAACTGATCTTACTTCCAGTGATAAGTCAGCAACATATTTAGATGGTTTGGCATGGCAGAAGTAATTTTGTTGGTCACCTTGAACATCAGTTTTTAAAAAAAATAGGAGCGCAGTTGATGCAATGCTTAGTTAAGAAATGAAAATTTAAAAGTATTCACTGTAATAAATATCAACTGCACAGATGTATCAGTAAGAAATACATAAAACAACCCAAACCAAAACCTTGGAAAAAGTATGAGTCCTTATCTACCAGCTCACACACTGACTTCCCTAAAGAATGCTTGCTGGCAGAGTATCATCACAGGAAATAAATCAAATATATACAAAAATTCATACATTGAATAAATTAACTCAACTGAACAGTAGTTTTAAAAAATAGCTGGAATTTATTACTGATTTTTCAAATGCTGGGTTAGACTTGTTGTCTCTACAGGCAGAAATTCAATAAACTCAGTTAGCTGAGCTCACTGATGAGCTGAGAAGTCCAAATTTAACAAGTGGAAGATATGTACAAGCTCCCCTCAGAGAAAAATAGATACGATTTCACACCATGTTGAACAGCTCTTAGGATGCCCAGAGCCGTTTATTTCAAGTCCTTTAAATGCACCTGACAAACCACAATAAGCTTTTTATAGCAGTTTGCCAGTGACAGGCTTTTGTTTATTTTTTCCCCTTAGGAAAGTTCACTTTCAAACTGAAAGACATGAAACTTCAGTGGGGAAGGATGATACATGATCAGTCAGTGACCATGAAGCACACAGCAATGTTTTCACATAAGAGGAAGTTGTTACCTGGAACGTGAAGGCCCCGTGGGGAAGAATTGCTGTGAACAGTGATGGTCTACTACACCTAAAAATACCCAGGTCATTTACAGAGCCACAGGGAACAGATTTCTGTGTTCTGTGTTCTGTAGTAGGATGATCTACTCTAACTGATGGACTGTGAGTGGTATTCCACAGCTGCAAGAGCAGGGAATTGGTGGCATTACATCTCCTGCAGCCATTCAGTTTAGGTGCAAGAGACAGTGAGGAAACTTTCCCCATCCTCTGTCACAGCCCAAAGGGAAGAGTGGCTCTTGTAGCCTCATGTGACATGAGATGCAGAGTTCCCCTTCCACAGAGGGTCAGATCAGATCCACGTTTGCTAGAGCAGTTTGGTTCTGTCTGCTGATCCTCCTGCCTTCGGGCAAACCTCTGCCTGCAATGCACAAACCAGCAGAAGGCAACAGCAGATTCTTTGTCACAGTCATTTCCATAAGAAAACAAAATGAGGAAAAAAGAGAGCAGCCCCGGAGGGAGGCCCAGGCTGGCATTTGTACTCAGATAAGGTTCCAGACAGCTGAGGAGGAAGCTTGAAGCACAAATAAAAAGAGGAAACCAGAGAACTCAGGATGTAGTTTCCACACATCTTGTGCAGAGGGTAAGAATAGCAAAAAACCCAGAGTGCCAGTTTTCTACTCCCTGGACAAAACTGAGCATCCTGAGCAAATCTGGAGGAACAAAACACATCTTAAATATCCATATCCTTCCTAGCCATAATAAGAACTTATTTACAGTCATTTTGCTCTAAGTTTACACGAGTTTTGTGTGTGTTGGTTTGTGGCTAAAATTATGCAACTTCCTAGATCTCTAGAATTTGCAATTTTGCAGATGAGCTATGCTGATTTTGGGACTAAGGAAAAGGAGCAAGAGTGACTGAAGACTAGCATCATTTCCAGAAAACAGGGGATGGGATTGAAATAATAATGCTGGAATCCAGGGCCAGAACCTCTCATCTTTTGGGATGGGTGAAAGAAACATCCATAGGAAAAGAGAGTCATGGAGCCTGAAAACAACCCTATAGGCATTAGATGCACAAGTAGCCTCTGTTTCTACAGAAAGAATTGGTATGAAAGAATCTGAAATATTTTAAATGAAAACAGGCCATCCCATCATCAAGCTCGACAATATTAAGTCTGTGTTTGCTTAGGGGTCTGAGGGTGTTTAGATTACAATTTATCACTCTGTATGTTTAAGTGACAGGGGGGAGTGGCAGCTTCAAGAAATGCAAACACTGAGTGAGGGATAGGCTGAAGAGTCCTTGGGCTTTCCCAGGCACTGAGTCCCAGTGTGCTGGCTCGTGTCACCACTGGGCAGCCATCAGCCCTGGCAAAAGGACAGCAAAGGTACACAGGCACCCTTCCCCAGCATCTCTGAAACACCATAAAAGATGAAGCTCTCCAGAAAAGCAGTGAACATATGAAGTTGCTGGGACCAGAAGGAGCAGAACGCTCTGCAAAGGGACAGTAATCCGAGAGATTAGGACAACTTCCTTCTGGAAAGAAGGGCAGAGAAGGGAGGCCAGGCATTGAAAAAGGACACATAACCAAAACCATGCCTGGTGCCAGATTCTTTTTTTTTTTTACAGCTTCCAGCTCCTTGGCCCACTCATCCCACATTGCAATCACCTCAGACTTGACAGTTTTCACAACACAGTAGGCCAAGTCCTCCCCACATCTCCGGGTTCCTCTGAATAGCTGAAGTTCAAATGCTTAATTTAGATTCCCCAAACACTTCATTTGTGTAAAGCAAACCTCTTGGTTGACTCTTGAGGAAACAGACAAACAAGCAGTGAGCTATACACTATCTGTGTGCACTGAACATTACCTTTTAAGAATGCAATTCACAGAAAACAAAAATAAACTGCTTTTGGTATTTAGGTAAAAAAATGAGATGACATTCAGCTTCATCTTGCTGCAAACAAGTATTGCTCTTTAGCCTTAAACTTATGAAATGCACTATCTATTAAAAGCATTTAAGTTCCTTTCCATCATCCTACTTCCTTGTCTTGGTTTAAATATTTGTAATTGTCAGAAAAGGTCCCTATGCTGTATTTATACCACTATTTACAGGCATTGTCACCCAAAACCTCTGTATCACCTTTATCACCTTGAGATTGGCTCTGCTTCTTAGAGCACAGTACTGAAAACACTAAAGTTGTGGGTTTGATCCCTGCATGGAGATTTGCCTATCTCTGTTTATTATTTTTGTGATATAGGGATAATAGTGCTCAGATGACATTTGCAGAGCAACTGTTCAACTGTGTTTGTATGATTTCTACAAAACTGATAACACAAAATTAATGATGCTCATTGAAACTGGAAAAAAAGTTCCTGTGCCTTTGTAGAGGTGAATCAATTTTCTAGTTATTCTGCTAGGTTTTTCTATTGAAGAAAAATTGTATTTTTACAGAATAAATTGAATAAGTTAGCACTCTTATTGTTAAAAATTCACAAAACTTTATTGAAACATGCAGACAACTCCCATACTCAGCCTTGGTATGAATGATGGGCACTGACACATGATTTGGAAGGAGCAGTACCAAAGTCCCCCTCTCTAGCACCTTAAACTGCCCACCTAGTTTACATATTCATTAGCAAATTATCAATTAGGTGAAACTCTTTAACATGCTTGCAGTGCCTTATTCTGTAGGTTCAATATACTTTCAATACAAGTCTCATAATATCATTAAAGATTATATTACTAATTTCATTTAACCTTACAAAGACATGTTAACATACTAAAAGTAAAAACAATTAGTATTTTTGTGCTCTACAAATTAGTGTTAAAAAAAAAGTATGTCCTGAAAAGGAACATATTATTGCTCATTAACTGGTTAAAAAAGCACCACTTGCTCTTTCTGTTCAGGTTTTTTCACACACTTGGTACTTTACCCATGTCACTCTAAATATGATAAACCAAATTTACAGAGTCTTCATTTTGCTGGGTAATTTTAACAAAACTGTCACAGTCCCAGTCATAAGCAGCACCCTGCCCCACAAGCCTGCTGCTCAGATTGTTGGTCATTGTGTTTATCCAGGACATGGATACTCCCCTGCTGGCAACAAAGCTCTTGTTTTTCCTTCCAAGCAACGGCAAACAGAGATAGCCATAGCTACTGTCATTGGTTTTTAGCAAATGCACAAGTGCTAGTGGTATTTTCAAGTCTTTTTATCTCTTATTCTTACAGTTTGCATTTCTTTGTATCATCCTACTATGTCATCTGGCAGGAAGAGCAGAAAATCCCTAATAATGGCTCACTGAAGCAAAAATTTCCAACATTCCAATGCTCCCAGGGTAGGAAGCCCATGGGAGCAACTAATAACAGCTTTAGTCTGATGTTTAATATTATGGGGTTACCAATATCTAGAAGAGAAAGGGGCTCTAGAAAAAGAAATAGTTGAAGTTTATGAAAAGGTACTGCAGTAGAAGAAAGAAAAAGGGAAGGAAAACACAGAAAAATATCCTTAAAGCTCTAAGAGGATATAACAAGGAAGAAATCCAATCGGGAGTGTCAGAATAATAAGTGATAACTGTATCATGAATTGATAAGGGAAGATAGTGAATGCCAGTTGCCCCATCTAACATGGAGGGTACCTCCCAAACTTGACAAATTAAAGACAGAAAATAAGAAAATGTGAATTAGCAGCACGGATATGGGCCTTGAATAACTGCTGCCTTAAGACTGAGGAAAGGAGACCATTTTATTACCAGCTCATCTCAGTGGTTTTTTGACCAATCTGAATTTATCATGCAGCACCTTGGTAGTTAAGGCAAAAATATACAAACCATCTCAAAGCAGATATTTCCAAAAAATGAACTGCACATATTTAGACCAGATTGACACTCAGTATTTCTTCAAAAGAATAAAAGTAGACATAACGTGGAAAACATACGTAAAATGAAAAAGAATAACTTTAAAATAAATGCTTTTTAAATGTCGGATTTCAGCTTGACTACCCACTCACCCTCTGTTAAGTGATTTGGTCTTTATTAAGTGAGCATCCACAGAGGAAACCAGCAGCAGCATGGTGATGCATTGTCCATCAGATGTCACTCAATTAATAGCAGAAGAGAATTTGACTGTGTCCATCCAGAAGGGCCATCTGAAGACAGTGGCAAAAAAGGGAGAGATCTTTAAACCCCCAATCATTTCTGATTTGCATTTGTTTGTTAACACAGCCATAAATAAACCCATGATAAATCACCCACCTGCTTTCTTGTGCTCTAGAAGCATAAAATGCTCTCCCTTCTGAGAAAGCCTGAGATGTAAACTTTGCTTAGGAAGATAAGGAAATTGGTTATTTACCATCCTTTATCAAAATCTTCACAACTGAAAAAACCTGCTGCCCTCTTTCATCCCACTTCACTTCACTGTGTGCACGTGCTGAGCTTTTGCAAGTCCATGAGCATCATGGAGAACTATCTATAGAGATGAGAGCTCTTGGATATTTTCACACTTGCTTTTGGATTCTCACTGCCAGATTTTTCTCCCTGTGCGTTTACGTACATTTTACATGACTTCATTTTATATGCATTTCAGTGTGGTCATCTTTATTTAGCCTCTGAGAGGTTTCCTGCTATTTAATACTGCACTTCAAGAGACTGAGAAAGGAGACTTCAAAGAAGTCCCAAATTTTAGGAAATAATATATCTCAAGTTCGGTCATGATTGATTATTTATTACTTCCACAGGTTTTAGTACTTTTGCTTTATATAAAAGTCTTCTTCATCCCATTTCAATTCTCTTTGAATTAACTGAAAAGAATAAGAAACCATATGTTTAAAGCAAACAATTATTTATTTTTTAGTCTTTGCATTGATTTAAAAAATTTGGGAAAAAGGTTAAGATTGGTCAGTTCTACTGTGTCAAGCTTCATGCTCAATTCTAAATTGAGAGACTTAATTTATGAAATGCAGTCTTTGTGTATGAATTTATAAAGGAGGGTTGGTTTGAGATCCATAAATTCATACATACTGACTGCATGTTATAAATGGCTTTTCAATCCTTCTATTTCCCTTAGTGGTTTTCCCTTTTTCCACCACTGAGTACAAGTTATTAACTACAACACTGTGTCGTACTCACAGATCTTCCTCCTTACTAAATATACGCAGATTGTTTCAAAGCACATTTTCTCCTTGAGCTGTTCTGTGTACCAAAATGTGTGCCTTCATCATTCTGCATGCAGGAAGCATCCTTCATCCACTTTTCCCATGAACACATCTCCAACTTGGCATCCAGTTTAAACTGTCATTTGTATTGTCAGTATTTTCCCCATATAAACTCGGCAGTGTCTTCACCTACTTAAATGTGTAAGTATATTCTTGTCCAACAATCTTGATTCTAGAAATAGCCTTTCTACATCTCTCAGCTACATCAGATGGCTGAGCCTTTTCAAGTTGAAAACATTTTTTCTTAAGTTAAATATCCCTGTTCTCCTATTCAGTCATTAAATCATTAACTCTTCAAACCTCTGACCTGTCTAACAGTGCCAATAAAAGGAATTCTATTAACTCTCCATTTAGTAAGCTATTTCTTACAGTAGGAAATTTCCATATGTTTGAGCATTATTTTAGTATGTGTGAGAGTTATGTCAGTATTTCTCCCAGGCATTCTTTGGCAAAAAGAAAATTACAAAGGGAACCAAATGATATGAATAGGTATTCACAGGAATACCTATGATACCTTTTCCTATAAAGGAAAGATTTAGGTCTGAAAAAATATTCCCAACTGAAAAGATTCAGGAAAGACTAGACAAATATGCTTGACTGTCTTTTTAAGGAATTCCTGCACAGAAGTTTCTTTTCCAAGGAAACTGTCACATTTCCAAAGATTTTGCACAACACATTTTCTGGCGCAGTGGTTTGCCTTTTTTTTTTCTTTTTCCACCACAAATGAGATACCTTAACTATCTCAGTTACAAATTAGCAGGCTCTGAAATCATTCTCATTTGCAGACAAAACCCTACTTGTCAGATGCTACCCTTTCCCAGTTGTGCTCACCACACTTGGAATAAGGATTTATCCACCCACTGAGATTCTCCTGGCGATATTTCCAGCCAAGGTTTCATTGTATGGCAGCACATGCATTAAAGAAGCAAAAAGTTGTATACAGCCTTGGGTGACATTTAGGTGGGGAGGGATGGTGGAGCTGCAGCAGGACCAGCCTGCCTTGGGAGAGAATTCTGTGCCAGAGCTCTGCCCTTGGAGCTGCAGCCCTGCTGGGCCCAGCAAGGCCCTGTGAGGAATGGATAATCAAAGGCTGCCATTTGTGAGCAGATATTCATTTAAATACTCTGCAGGATGGCTTTCAGGCTTTTAGGAGAGTGGTTCTGTTGTGTGGATCACAGGCTTTCAGCAGGTGCTCATGTCACCAATCCAGTACTTACTTAGATATTAAAATACTGCATGCAGAAAAAGAAAAAAAAAAGTTTTTGGCCCTCTGAAATTATCTGAACTAACAGGCACATACGGTCAATTATAATTTTTCATTGTCAGTCTACTTCCTAAAAGGCATTGGAGCAAGAAAATAGTACCAAAATGTGAACCCAGTGAATAAGTTGTAGTTTCAAACAGATTAGAAAATGTCATATTTCAAACATCCTATACAGATTTCAAATTTCTTAAGGGTGTACATGGAGTTTCTTTCTCTAAATTGGTTGCTGGTCTTTGAAGACCTGTGAGTCATTAAGTAAAATTTTTGTACCCGTGCAAAAAGCCACAGAAAGAACAACTGTCTGTAGAAACTACCGATTTCACTTCTACTGTTCACTCTCCAATTGAGCAGACTTCCTCTAACTCAGCTGCATCTCCTAGAACATTACATCACAGAAAATCTAACAGGCTAAAAATATATTTTTTAGGTATAATCTTAATTACGTTCAGGTTAAAAAGATTTAGTAACCTTGGAGATGGAAAACAGTGTGAGAAATTATTATTTTTAGCATCAAGGAACTTCTCCAAGCAACACAGTGTAAAAATATACCAGGTCAGTACACTTTGGAGATTTCAGATGTTTTATCCTCTTATGGTCTAAACTACAATACATTTAAACTGTATTACTCTGGAACAATTTTCTCCCCACAAATTTTTACTCCATATGACCACAGCAATTACAGAGACACGTGAAGATGTACAGGAATTTTAAGCACATCATTCTTACAAACTGAGCTTGGCTCAATAAAAACAGAGTTTTTCACTTGCTTTCAAGAACAACATTCACTGCTTTAAATAATTTGCAATATAGAGAACAGAAGTTTCAAGTGGTGACCTAAACTTGAAGACAACTGAAGTAATTTCTCTGGGTGCCATGGGTTTTTTGTATGCTCCTCATAACTTAGAAGTGCTCAGGCTGCAGCCATGGGCAGAAGTGCTGTGCAGGAGTGCTATGGCAACAACAATCACATTATTTGGTCCTGTTAAAAATGTTTGTGTAGTGACAGTCCCACCCATGCTCCTCTCTCTCCATTTCTTCTCTTAGGAACATGCAAAACTGCCTGAGCAAACACAGCAGCATGCCTACCCTCTCCATATCCTCACTGGGTAACAAGTGTGAGTGAATGTGCCTGTAGGAGGAAATAATTGAAAGTACTGTGTGAGTAACTATCTGTTAATAACAGCTTGCTTTTATTAATAGCATCCTCATTTCTGCTAAATAAAGGAGAATTTCTTCTAATATTGAAAGAGATTCTCCCTGACTTGACACCCTACCAGGGAAATGCACTGCATAGTGATATTTGCCTGATTTTGTTAGCTATGTGAAGAATGCACACAAAAATTTCCTAGCTCAGAAAAAATGAAAATTTGAGTTTCAACACAGTGGCAAAGTCTATATGAAAGTGTAAATGCTGGGGGTTCATTAATAAGATTTACCAGAAGGACATATGTGGGTAACAGTCATTACACCCAACATTTCCCAGAGTGCTCAGATTCCTCATAGGCTTCTCTCCCTGATGTAACTCTAATTTTTACAAGCTGAACAGGTGGTGAGATTTCCCAGTCATAAAGGGCAGGCCACCCTCTCCTCTACCAGAAATCAGTTTAAGCAGGCTGAGAAAAACTGAATGGCCCTGGAAATCACAGAGGTCAACTCTTCCCTGGAGCCACTGAACGCTGCTGCAGTAACTGGCACATGCTTTCCCATCATAAGAAAACAGAATTTAAGACAGCTTGGTTTAAATGCAGGCAAAATTAAATACTTAACATGGGAACAATAGGGTTCTTTGTGGTAGGGAATTTTTTTTTTTTTTTTCTCTGAGTGCTGGCAGATTAGCCCTGCTCTATTCTGCCTCTCTTTTGCTCGGTGTGCTTTTCATTATTACTATTTTTTTAAATATTTTGTTTCAAAGAACAATCTGGAATTCAGGGAAAAGCATTACCTACTGCTGTGACACAGGCCTGCCTAGCAGTATGAAATAGGAAAATGCATTTTCCCAGAGTAACCTTTCGCTTAAAATTCAAGCTCTGGAATTTCAGGAGGGGGCGGGGGCCTGGGTGGGCTACATGAGCATGTACAAACACAAACCCTGCCAGCCTCGGGCTGTTAGTATTTTTTGCATAGTTCCCATTCCCATCTTTCAGCTCCTGCCTCAGCAAGATTTTTTCTTTGATTTTGTAATGTTTCACTTTCCTTTGCACCCTTCCCCCATCTCTTTTAAGCGTTCTCTTCTCTCATTTCTCCTTTTCTCCTAAAAATAATTCCTCCTTTCATATTTTTACCTCAGGATTTTTCACCTGAGGTTTCAATCTGTTTCTTTGCTGTGGAGAGGATTTAGTGTCTTCCATTTCTTACTGTTAGTGTGTTTTTATGCCTAAGAAATTCTGAATGAAATGCTGCTAAACTAAGTTTAAAGCACAAAGACTTGTTTTACTTTAGAAAAAAACTGTAATAACATTCCTTTAAATTATTTCCAGATGTAGTCTATAAGAGTAGGTTAAATTTGACAGCATATACTGTGTACTAGGGTTGCATAATTTATGTAGTAGCTTGTCATCACTGCTCTGAATGACTGCCAATAACAGAGACCTAGCAAATGTCCTGCAGATATTTATACAATTATTTTTGGAACATAATAATGGTAACAGAAATGGGCATCTATGACAAGCTGAAGATCTACTGCATAATGCACCCATTTATGAAAATGTTGTTTTCCTGCATTTCTTATACAGTAAGATTTACAATAAAAAATAATAGCTACTTTGATTTGTCACTTGCAGAAAGATGACACTTAAAATCTTTAGTTTTTAGAGTATTTGGGAGCATTTGAAAAACGACACTCATTTAAGCTCCAGAATATTGTTCATATCCTCACTAGTAATAATTCTTTATTTGAAGAAAATTGCAGCTGTTGATTTTCCCCCCCTATTCTTTTCCTCTTTCTTTTTTTTTTACACCCCTAGGTATGAATCCAAAAGTTCCATAAGATTGATTCTCTATCCAGCTTGCACTCTGGAGTACAGGAATAGCAAAATGCAGGAATGCAGTACTTACATTAAAATTATTTATTGAAACATACATCTGCATAAGTCTCCTGATAAATCATAACTTCACCAGGATTTTTCCAGGTAGTTTTCATTTTTCTAATGGAAGTTGGATATTTATGGTTCATCCCTTAAGCTTGATTTAATAAAAGCAATTTAACTTTACTATTAATTTATAGGGAGGAAGGACAAGTGCCCTGAGTAGTAATTTTCACCTCTCCATGCTCACCCAGTCCTGCTCTCTATTCCTTTACCTTCTTGATCTCATTTCATTACCCCCTTCCAGGTAATCTTCTATACCTTCAGCATCCTCATGAATCCATCAGCCAAGCTACACTGGAATAAACCATCTTCCTTGAGTCTTTCCCTCAATTACCCTTTTAATAAGGACATCTATAGGTCTACCTTACACTCTAAGAAACATGACTACAAAAAAAAGGGGCAAGGATAAGGTAAGGAGAAAAATTCCTGCAACGCCAAATCCTGTTGCCAACTAGGCAAAGCCATCCCTCAGGCACTGCTCCCTGAGTCCTGATCTTAATGTCCTCAACTGCAATTCAAAAAAACTGACTTCAAGAGCAAATTAGGACTTCAGACAAAATTTAGCACAAGAATAAAATCGTGCTGGTCATTCAGGCTGGAGTTGGAAACTCAAAACAAATGGCAGCCCAGCCTCTGTGACTGCCACCATGTTAGGTCACTGATGCATCAAGTGTGCTGCCCCTTGGCCACTGGGGAGACTGGGCAGCTGTGCCCAGATCACTGCTGAAACAAGCTTTAGAAGCTGTGAGATTCATTAAGAGATCATTTGTGTAAAATAAAATAAAAACTAAATGAAAAATCCCTGCTGTAATCAAGATTCTTAGCTGAAGCAAAAAGAACCCAAGCAAAAAAAAAAAAAAACAAAAAAAACCCCTCAACAAACTGGGATTAAGCTGTTTCTTTGATTGCCTCTTTCTTTAGTCTTCTAATTCAGGGTGCATATAGGCCTTTTTTATTTTCTTTGTAGAAAAGATAAATAAATACAAGAAAAGGCCTGGCCCATTTGGTGCAGTGGAATACTGTGATACATGAGCAGAGAGGCCTTTTTGCAATTACTTAGAAAGAAACCAATGTCCCATTAGAATTTAAATGACTTGTGGGAGAAACTGAGAGACTGGGCCTTGCAGGGGCTGAGCAAGGATGAAGAGCTGTGCCTTGTGAAGGCTGACCTAAACCAGAGACTAGACAGAGCTAAAGAAGAAAGTAGGGATTTATTAAGAGGCCTCAAATAGATCCACCTTGGGCAGCACAACCCAAAATGGCCACGAAATGGATGACAGGTCCCAGAGTCTCACACTTTTATAAGTTTTGGTCCATTAGCATATTGGGGGTAATTGTCCAATTACAGCTCTAGCCCATGAAGTCCCATCCTGCTTGTTTCCTCTCTTTGGTCCACCATTGTTCATGCTCTTGGGCCTGAGATCTGGATTGGCTGTCCTTGGGTCCCCAGCTAGAGAAGGAACTGTTTTGTCTACCTGTTCTGTGGAGAGAGCTTACTATCCCCTTTAATACAAAGCCTAGACTTACACATTAAAGCAGAATAGAATCTAAGAAATATAGAAGCTAAAACCTGAGGCATCACCATGGTGCCATGGTGTGAGCCCTGCTGACCAGGGCCCTGTGTCCCTCGCCCCACACAGGCTTCATTCTCAGTCAGGAAGGTCTGGGGGTAGCAGGCAGTGCCAGTTCACTGCTTTACTGCACTGTGCTCTATCCTAGGCTTGGCAGAGTTAACCATCCCTGGAGCAGTTTGTCCCGTGTCCTTGGGCATCTCCACGCTGCAAAGCCCTTCTGGGCTGAGGGCTGCCCTGCAGGCTGCACACTGCTGGCCAGAACAAAGGGTCAGGAATGCTTGGAGAGATCTATCCAGACATTGTCTGCCTTAGTTTGTGCCATTGCCTGCTTCCAAAGCAGCTGCCCCATGGAAATATTCCCCAGGTGTTCTGATGTGTAAACACTGATGAGCTCTCGCTGTAAGTCCCATGGCAAAGCAGCAGACTTTCCTCCATGCTGGTCACCACAGCAACATCAGGGAGGACGTGAGTCTCTTGCCCTGAATATGCATTTTCTGAGTCAAAGCTGGTACTGTAGGAGCTCTGGAAACACTCTGGGTCTGCTGCTGCTTCAGTCTAGCTCACTCCAATAACCTGCTCTGAAGCACATCACTCGATGTAGGTTACAACTTGCCAGCCAGGTGATATTTGTCTTAAAAAAATGATTTCACCACTACATTAGTTTAAACAATGTGAAGTTTATAAAAACACTTGCATTTTCACTTACATTAAATCACTGAAATAGTGACCTGTACAAAGCCCTGAATACTCACTGTGTCATATTTTCCCTACTCATGTTAATTATACTAATTTCCCCATACCCAATATTAATAATTGTCTTAAATTCTTTTCAAAATAGACCAGTGCAAATGCACTATTTCATTCCATATGAAGTCTCTCACAAGGATATATTAGAAAAGCACCTGATTTTATTATATCACAGAGATTTTATCATGGAAATAAATTACTCTGAAATAAAGCTAATTTTGTGGTGGAGTTTCTGTAATGAGCAGTTTCATTTCACATGACACTAAAATCTAAATAATAGAATTAGTTTTCCACATAGCTTAGGCAATCTTTTCATTATTACAGGCAGAAAGAATGAAAAAAAATTTAAATAATCTACGTTATAGTTGTAGCAACAAGTTAACTGCTCGTACAGCATAACTAAGCCAGTGTTATAATGTTTACAAAGATAGAAATCTCACTCTGAACTACCTGAACACTCAGACAAGCAGGATTGTTTATGCAATACAAAGATCTGATTAGATAAGAGTTATCTAAAGACAAGGAAATAGTTGTAGTTACATAAAGCTGCTGCCTGAAACAAGCCATTACATCTGTCAAACTGTCACCTCAGCATCCAATACTGTGGGGAAAGAATCCAGTTTTACCTTGCTCTGCATATCTCCAACATCAGGCCATAGGCATTAAACAACTTTGCTTCAGTAACTTGTCACCCGTGCCACTCCTGCAGGTGAATGAATTCCATTCATGAATTCCACACTGTTTTAACCAGAAGGGGGTGGTTTGGGTGGTTTGTGGGAATCCTCACAGCCCTGGGCAGGGTCTGTGTGCCAGCATGCCAACCTCCAGCTGCTCCCCGAGGGCTACCCAGCCAGCCAAACCTTCTTTCCACCGCCTCCACAGCACTTCTTGAGAAACTACCACAGCTGATATTTTTCTGGGGTTGGAATGACCATCCCTGATAATGAAAATACCCACAGAACCTGCCTTGGCCAATCTTTCATTAAATAATAATAATAATAATAATAATAATAATAATAATAATAATAATAATAATAATAATAATAATAATAATAATAATAATAATAATGTTATTACTAATTTTTTTTAAACGGTGATTTGCAGATGCTGCTGCATGCAGCCCATCTGGGCAGGCTTTCTGCCATGGGAGTGTCAGAGAGCCCGGGCTGGGGCGGGCAGGACGATGATGCTCGTTTGCCCCCAAAGCCAGAGGCTGCTGGAGCAGCAGAGGGGATGCGGAGTGCGAGGATGGTACCACACTGCCACCCTCTGCAGGAACCCAGTACCGCCCCTCTTCCAAAGGAGAAGGATCAAAGGAATTTTAATTTGCTTTCAGTGAGTAATAACCAGCCAGTAGGAAAACGGGCAGAACAGAGTAAACTAGAGTTACAGCTTGGGCCAACCCCCCCCAATATCATGCTGGAGTTGTACTCCAAACTTAAAATATATTAATATACTCTTAGTGGTGTTTTTCTTAAAGCTTGCTATTTTATGTGATGGCAGTAGATGAACAATTTAAAATAATTTTTATTTACAGAAAGTAGAGACAGTGTTCCATATTCAACTCCTCAAAATTTCAATTTTCTAGGCTCACAGCTACCCAATTTTTAAAAGTTGATATATATTTTAATAACTAAACTATTGAACATATATTGCAGAACTGTTTCCCTAAAACTCAAAAAGTTACCCTTCTCTTAAATTCTAGCTGTAGAAAAAGTGATAACCTTCTCTTTGTTTGCATTTTTACTAAAATTCCTGGAAAGTTTTTTTACTTCAGAGATAAACCTAATGCTTCTTCAAAAACATCAGCACTTTTGCTATTAAAGTTGCCAGACTTAATTCTAGACATTGTGCAATCATATTGCCATTACAGAGCTGACAAAACCTTAAATACTACTTCACTGTTGAAATTGAAATTACTATTTCTGCAGCTTTGAATTTGTTTTCAATCTACTTGCTTAAGGAAATAAAGTTATCTATTTGCTGATATCTATTAGTTATCTATTTGCTGATATCTATTAGCTCCCACCTAATTTTTCTTGAGGCATTGGAACTGGCCAAGGACCATTCCTTAATTTGCCTCAGGTTTGATAATTATTCTCAAATAAATTGAATTAACCAAGTTTTCATGCAAACAAACATAGAAAGAGAGCATATGTTTTAGTACAGATGAGATGAGCTTCCTTTGCTCCAGAAGAAAGGCAGAATCCCAAACCTTCTCTGGTCCTTAAATAGTTGATAGTTAATGATACTTCAGTCATAGGAAAAAGCATCAGCCCAGACTTCTTTTTAAACACCAGAGATTACAGCCATGGGCTAAATAAAGGAACTGTGTTCTCACAATCCTGTTCCTCATAAGTAAAATATTAGACACAATTCTGATGTTCCAGCTGTTTACTGCCAGCCCAGAGGGAAGGGCAGAAGATTTTGCCCAACTTCATTGGATTTCCAGACTTTTCTTTCAATGCAGGGTCAGAGCATTTCTCTAGCCTGATAATTAAATTATAAAATGCCTATGCACAACTTCACTACTCTGTTTGATCATAAAGTAACACAAATCAGGCCAGGAGATCAATAATTGCATAACTTCAAGTATTAAAGGATGAATTCTAACCTAAATATCAAGACTTCAGTCTAACACATTGAAAGAACAGAAGGGAAGAATGCAGGGCAGCATCAGGACTATAAGAACAACAGCAAAAACAAAATAAGGAAAACTAGCATTTGGACTACTCTAAACATACACACACACTTTAAAAACCAGGAGCTTTATGAGACTCTGAGCCTCAGAACTTCACATCCCAAGGACCATTTGAACAAAACTCTTTGCTGAGTTCATTAAAAGAGACACTGAAGATAATCCATTCCCATTTCATCAATTTCTGTGTATTTTGAATCAATGTGGCATTTAAGATCACTGTTGATGTTGAATTGCATTAACTTTTGCTAGGAGATTTCCATGTCATATGTATCTATAACTTCTTTAACTGCCTTTGGCATTGTCTATCTCAGATCTGTTTTTTTCTTCGAGTTTAGTAGATCAGAAAGATTACATTATATCTTTTGAATTCAAACAACTCCACATGCACTCCTGAAGAAAATGAAAAATGATTTGAGCATTACCACACACTTCTCACATGGTCTTTTTGCAATTTAAAACTTTTTAGCCCCCGGGATAATGTAGATAACAGTTTTTCTGTAAATTAAGGTCTGGTCTTGCACAGATTAGAATTTTACTTCTGACTTCAATAGGAACATGAAAAAATCTTTTTCATGACCCACATTACAGATATGTTAATATGTGATAACTTTCTTGGCTTCTTTTGAAGTATTGAGGACATGGCTATTTAGGCTTAGGCCTGGAAACCTAGTTCAATATTCTGTATTTATTTCATTCTCTTGCCAACTAGCTCTGTAACCTGCAATTCCAAAGTCAAAATCACAGGCATTGAGACTCATGACCTGCACCTATTACACAAGAGTCAGCTGAGGAGGGCCAGAACATCGGGATACTCATTTCTTTATTGGAATCTGAGATTTTTGCCACTGCTGCTTTTCCCCAGGCCTGCCTGGACTATGTCCTTGCTTACTGAAAACTACAGGAGGCTTTTAATGCTGAGTACATTTCTTGTGTCCTCCAAAGAACTGCTGAGGCAGCCACTAAAAAATGCACACCACTAATTTCACCCAGATACTTCCAACTTCCCCCTTGTATTACTCCCAGAAAAATCCACTTATCTTGCAGTGAGTGCAAAAAATCTTCTTTTTTTTCCTGTTAATTTTCCCTCCAAATATGACAGCCTTACAAAGAGGTATTTCCAATCAAAAATTAATCTTGTCATCACATACTTAGAATGAGTTGTAGAAATTTTAACTTCACCAGCTTATGGTGTAAATACCAATGCATTAATATTTCTAAATAATGATGTTCATACACAGTATATTTATAAGGCAGAAGTGATATTACATTTTAATTGGTTAAATTTAAGACATCATAATTTAAGTGGAATGTAAGAGACTTATCCCTTGCTATTATTCTCCTTGTATAATTTTACATTAAGTGAAAGTCTGACAAGTGCCTATTAAAATACTTTCTCTATGCTTGCACCTAAATTTAAAATGTAAAAAAAATACCAGCCAATTTTATTTTTTTTTAATTTATAAGTAGCTGGTAAGCTTTAACAAATATCATTGCTACTACTGAAGCTCACATTTAGTACAAGTAGGAGTCACATTGTGGGATAGTGCACAGCCAACTACAGAAACAGATTATTTCTTAATTTCTTCAGTAAGTTTTGAAAACAGTTAAGAGTACCTTAATAGCAGAAACCATCCTGTGTAAAGAATGCAGTGTTTAAAATTCAAGGGAGAAGCAAAATCAATTATTTCCTTTTACAAACAAAGTAGATTTGTTTGCTTTACAACATCCCTAAACTTTGGCTCTCTAATGTCATGTAATATATTGATATAGAGAATAGCAGAACAAACTAAGCCATAAACAGATGTAGCCATGTGGTACACATTCCCAGCACAACTTGATTCCATTTGGGCTGGAAAAATCATCTTTTCTATCAAAGCAGAGTTTTAGTATTCTATCATCAATTATTTTAGTCTTGCTCAGATTGCACAGCAGGTAGGGCTTAGGAAACAAAACTGTGATATACAGAGGAATTAATATATCACAGAGTTGATGATGAAAAGATAATCATTACATGCATGAACTCTGGTGGCATCTTCAGGCAAACTAAACATGGACAGGAGAAAGTGGCATTTTTCCAAGAACCACTTCTTTGATGAGGAAATATGGGAAAGGTGCAGTCATCACGCCAGCTTCTCTTTGAGGAAAACAACTCAGTCTTCTCCCAGCATTTCAGGTTTATCTCTAGAACTACACAACAGCAACTCAAATTTGTTTGGCTGGGCAGTTAGAGGGAGCTTGGTGCCTCACAGCTTTTTTGGGTCCTGCTTAAAACTGGGGTTTGCCCACTACACCCAATGTATTTTTCTTACTCTATGTGATACCCACATGTGATACTCTCACTCATCATTAATGTCTGTGCAGCTCCCTGTGGCAAGGCCATTGTCCAAACTGCTTCTTGGTGTCTCATAGCTCACTTCTGGAAGGCTTTTTTATTCATAGCTGAACATGGTGAAGAGTAAATGCTCCAGGTGAGTAAAAAGCCCAAATCCAAATCCTATCAAACCAAGGGGTTTTTAAACACTGGGAGACATCCCAGCCATAGGCTTTATCATTTCCACAGTCCTACTGAAAATAAAGTGGAAAATTGTATATGGTGCAGGACTAGCACAAGCCTGCCTGCTCTTGACAGTTAATCCACCTGGCCTTTCAGACATTGACAGCATCATGCAAAGAAAATCAATTACCCGAGGTAATCAAATCCACTGTCTTCCCCCCAGCTCTCTCAGCCATTTAATCTAATTCTCGAGTATTGACATTATTGCAGGCATAATGGGAGCAAAAGTGCTTCATTAAAGGCAGCACCTGGACATGTTCAGTAGTGTAGCAAGAGCTAACAAAGCCCTGACAAACGCAGCCGGGCTGTTAAAAATGAACTGACAAGTGGTACAACCAAAAATATGTGCTTCTCCAAACAACCTCTAAAGGAATGGTGGTTTCAGGTGAAGGTGCCTTGCTCCCAGGGAGGTTCTATCCTGGAGGGCTTTGCCACCCCATGGCAAGAGTGAAGGTGAGCAGTGCCTCGAGCAGAGCCGGAGCTGGGCATGTTCAGGTGCAGCCTGGCTGCTGCAGCAGCAATCCTCCAGGTGACACAGCCACCCTGCTCAGACTGACAGAGGACAGGACACCCCAGGTTCTACAAGAATATGCTTTGATCTTGGCATGAGTAATCCTACCAGATGCCAGATGAACATTAAAATAACTCATTAAGCTTCAGTTACTTCAGTGGAAAAAGCAGCAAGCAGTGAAATAAGAAAGGAAGTTCACTTTACAAGTAAAGGCTTATCAAGAGGTGAAAAAATTTTAGTCCAGGATGGGTCTAAAGCAAAATAAAACCATGAAATACTTAATAATAATTGATTGTTTTTTATGTGTGACTTTTGATACAGATAATGCTGTGTGACCGGGTAACAGGATGCAAAAAGAAAAGGCAACCTTAAATTTGAGCCATTTTATATGCTCATTATTTTCCACTCAAATAGTCTGTAAGAGCTGCAGAGTATGTAGCCCCCAGGTTACTGAGAATTATTACAATAAATTAAAATTATTACAATAATTTAACTATTCATTCAGTATAAGAAAATAGACTTTCATGAACAAACATTTCTATTAGAAAATAGACCTTGTATTAGAATGCTAATTGATCCATCCTCTGCTTCACAAAATTTGTAGTAATCAGATAACTTTATTTCCTGATGAATTCTAAAGGTGGAACACATTTTATTGTGTTAGTTTCAGTCTTTCAATTACCTCCTCTGGGACATAGATTAATGAAATAGAATTGTTACAGTAATTTCAAATCAATACTCTACTACTAGCGGATTTTAAAAGCCCTAAACATTAGCCTCACCTGTTACCTCATTAAAATGGGAAAAATTAAATCAATACAATAGACCAGTGAGTGTTTTCTCCCTCTTTCTTTGCCTTTTGCTTAGATACATATTGTACTACTCGGTCTAATTTTCAGGTCCTCACTCAATTTTGCATTTATTCCATACTCATTTGATTAGCATTCCAAGCATTTCCAATTACTTTAATATGTGCAAAATAATATCTAATAAGTGTGAATGTAATCAAGTTAAAAATGGGGACATTTTGATTAATGCTGCACCCCATTTCATGTATCAATGTATTACTTAAGTGATAATGCTAATGTTGGTTTATTTGTAAGGGTTATGTGTTATTGGACAAGCAATTCAAGCATCAAAAAAAAAAATCTGACACCCAGACTGCTGATCAGAATTTAACACACCTCCAGGAATCCCTGGAATACCAAAAGCTCAATGTGTTTGCTTTTACTCTTGGCATTACAGCTGCTGAAAGTTATTACAGATTACAGTGTTGTTTAATCAGTGCTGCAAATGTTACAACCACCCTCTGAGGTTACAAAATGTAAGGAAAATCCACTAAAAAAACCCAACTTACCCAACATGGGCTCCAATACAGATGCAGAGGACTAAGTGCACAGAGGAGTTAAATCATTTCTCACTGTGGGGATCTAGATTTTTGTTTTCAAGGAGTATTCTCTGCAAGCTGTTCTCTAAAACAATTTCATTACTCTCTACCAGCCTGAGGATGGAGTCAGCTGATTTTCCCTGCTGATGAATGACTCTATTGAAAGACTCAAGCTTTGGGTTAATAACTGAGCTGTTCCCTTCTGGGAGTAGCTTAAGGGCAGGACATGGTTTGGTGCCTCAGAGGTCCCACTGCTGCAGGGGGCACAGAGGGGACAAGGGCTGACTCCTGAGGTGACAGGACAGGTTTGTGCATGGGGACAGATCATAGCAGCCAGCTGCTCCTGAATTAGCTGCATTAGCACACCCCTTGCTGAGGCTGCAACAGCCCCAGGAGAAAATTAATAAACAGAGAACCATAGGCACTCTGAAGGACCAGTATAAGCTTTACAATAAACCAGCATAAGTTTTAGTTTTATGTTATCAGGTTTTGCTGACGGCCTTAGCATTCCAGGCCACAGCGATTAATTTTGAGTGTTTGTCATTTACTTGCTTGTCTCCAGCAGTCACAGCCCAGGTGTTGCTTCAGGTGATCTGAAAGCCCAGTGACCACTGCTGCTCAAGGGCTCTGGTAAGAAGAGGAGAATATGCCCTGCCCCAGACTTTCAAATGCATCACAGCTGCCTTAGAGCCTTGAAATGCAGACAAGTGCTGAAAAAGAAGGTCTTAAAGTGGGAATTTAATGTTCTCCAGCTGGGCACTGTGAACTGAAACAGGCAGCATCACATTGATGCTTTGTGTTTTCAAACAGAATATTTTCATTCTGATTAAATTATGACCTGCAATTAGTGGAAACTTGAAAAAGGTTTTAAGATGTAAATAGGAAGAGATCCCTAGAAATTTGAGGATTTCTGATATTGTGCATTAGCTAAACTTATGCTTGGAGTTCTATTGGGAGTAACAATCAGCACTGTTTCTGTGCCAGTTGCTTACAGAATTTACTTTAAAGCTGTTTTCTCAGTTCTAATGCTACAGTGGGCCACATGAGACCAAACTTGCTTATTCTCCCACTTACAGCTGCTCTGTAATAGAAGCAGCCAGGGATTTTATTTCCCACTGGGTTTCCAGCTTCTTTCAGCTTGACCGATGAATGGAGATAAACACTGCACACTTTATGCAGCTAGACAGACTGTTCAAATGAGATGTGGGGGAACTGTCCCAGAGCAGGCACACTCAGCACATATTCTTGACTTTTAATTGGATCAACATTCAACATGTGCAGGAAATAATGGTTTTTACATTTCTTTAATTTCTCCCTCCTACAGATGCAGTAACAAATAAGAGCTTTAGCAATAACAACAGAAAGGCAAACAACAGTAGAGGAATCTGCTCAATTTTTTGCCATGGAGAGATGTGTTTTCCTCTCCTAGTCTGAGCCTCACATCTTCCCATGTTCTGTAACCTGGGGGGAGCTGCCAGTGTAGTCACAGCAGAGAAGTGACATCAAATAGCCTCTTAGGGCAACATGTCTGTAACTAGCTTTAAGATAAAGTCAAGAAAAAGGACCAAGGGTAAAGGTTTTAAACTGAAAGGAGGTAGATTCAGACTAGATAAAGATGACACTTTTATGGCATTGGTGAAACATTGGCACAGGTTACCCAGAGAAGCTTTGGATGCCCCATCCCTGGAAGTGTCCAAGGCCAGGCTGGATGGAGCTCTGAGCAACCTAATACAGCAGATGATGTCCCTGCCCAGGGCAGGGGGTTGGAATTGATGTCCTTTTAAGGTCTTTTCCAACCAAAATAGTTCTATAATTCTGTGAAAAAGCAAACAACATGTGCTTACTTCTGATATGAGCTGAGACTAGCATGTTCTAGGAAGAAAAAACAGGGCCGGTACTGCTAGAAGACACAGGATTGAAACCTCTCAGCCTTTGCCTTCCTCAAAAGTCATTAACTCTTTAATCCCAAAAACCAGCACCAGGATTGAAACTGAAATAGTCAAAATCATCTTCTTTCCCCTGTTTCACACCTTGCTCAAGTACCATCATATTTTACTACTGGTGACAGCACCAGGTAGGGTTTGGTGTGTTCCTGTTTATCCCTCTCATCCACAATATTGTCGTCACAGGAAATGATTTCTGACAGCAGATGTTAGATTCTGTCTGAAGTGGTTTTTCCTAATGCAACTTTTGTTGGTAATCACATTCCCTAAGTGGTTTCCCTTATCCTAAATTTTGTAGAACGGTGTTTCCCCAGAGAAAGTACTATCTTAGTCTTTCCAAAAACTGCCAACAGGTCCTGAAACGAGAGGGCAGACAGGAAAACAACATCTGCAAAACGACCACCTTTCCCTTTTGGAAAGACTTGAACAATGCTGCTCAAAGGCGCCCAGAACATTTCCACACCAAATAGAGAACAAGGTGCAAGTTTCTACCTGGGGTTGCTGGGATGTGACAATTGCAAGAAGAAAAACCGAGACAATCAGCGGGAAGTGTCATGCAAGCTGTGTTACAGAGGTATGGCAGAAATAGAAGCCATGGGAAGCGCTGCCCCGATTTTTGTCTGTCCGGGATCCCCCGCCCCTTCTCTGTCTACCATCCTTTCCCCCGGACACGCTTGAACCTGAACAGGGGTGCGGGCGAGATGAAGCAAAGGAGGAGTGGCAGGGCAGGGGCAGCGCTTGGAGGCTCCTGCGCGGGCTGGAGCGAGCGGCAGGAGCAGCAGCAGCAGCAGCAGCAGCAGGGCAGCAGCGTCCATCGGGAGAGCCGCCCCCGCCGGGCCGTGGGCGGGCTCGAACCCGCGGCGGGCGCAGAGCCGGGCCGGCTGCCAGGCTGCTCCAGCGGCTCCTCCGCCCAACGCGCTCCAGGTAAGGCGCGCCCGCCCCGGCACCGCGGCTCCCTCCCCACCTCCCCCTCATCCCTCCCCCTCCGCTCCGTTAGCTTTTATAGTGCTTTTTTAAAAAAAAAAAAATATTAGTGCTTCCTCTCTGAGGTATCGTTATGCTGCTGGATTAGAATTAGAATAATCAATTAGAATAACTCAAATTTCAATTAATAAGTCAAATCGAAGATGTGAGTGTCTCCCCTAAATGGCTGCAAAACCTTGCTCTTAAAAACAGTGAGTGGCAGTGGAGAAACTTCTCCAAGAAAGATAATGTAAGAGCCAGCTCCCGTTTTCCACCCCTATTCCTCACCAAATCTGCATCCCACCTCAAATTAATACATAGATGAACAATGCACCAGTAGTTAAAAAGGTGTATAAAATTTAAAGTAGATCACATTGATTAAACCTGTTATTAAGCACTGAATAATGAAGAAAGAAAATATTTGAATTTAAAGAAGCATTTCATTTCTCTAGGAGGCTTTTTTTCCTAAATATTAAAAAAAAAATTCCTGTACACACAATTTCAATGGTTATTCAAACTTTATAAACAGGATTCTTAAAGATTGTGCTCTATCCTGAACACTCCAGGTAATTCTAATAACCTGTCATAGGATAAAGCTAAAGCAGTTTGTGCTGAAGGCAAAGGAAGATCCTGCAACAGGCACACCCTTACAGATTTAACTAATCTTCCCACGTGGTAGCTGGGGAAAAAAATAGGAAATATATATTTTATTGGAAAAATGGCTCTTGCTTTCAAAACCCCTCATGCGATTTCCTCTTAGACCAAACTCCTGATTAGTTTGAGCTCAGCTGCACCTCTCAGTTGGAATAACTCCTCTGACCTCAACCTTAGCAGGTACAAAAGCTTACAGCTGAGCCCAGGACACTCAACTTGGACAACATTCACATTTTTTCATGGCTGTACAATTAAAAGCATTATATCCTGTGATTATTATTTGCAAAAATATGTAATTCTACTGAGTAATTTTAATTTTTTTTGGTACCAGTTAATTTTGAATACAAAATCTTAATAGATTTTTAAAAACCGAAACTGCTCTGAAAACTGATTTTCTCCTTCCCAGTCTTTCATCCTGCTGCACTGCTCATAATGGTTAGTTTGTAAATCACCTGGTTACAGACACTTTACAATTCACTAAGGAATTTGAGTCTAAGACCTTGGACCCAATCTGAGAAGTAGATATTTGGTGACTAAGAAAAAGGAAGTTTTGTCTGGAAGGTTTCAGATATGCATAACACTAATCAAATCAACAAAAGTCTATGATTCAAATTCATAACTTGGATGGAAAATAAGGGGCTCAGCTCGGGTATATTCCCTTCCTTCTTCCACTTTGTTCCCAAACTAACAAGAATTTGGAACTGAAAACAAAATGAATTGCAGACCAAGGGGCTGTTGTCTGTCATAAATTTCAAAGGCACATTGCACGACATTCACTGAGGAGAGAAGATGGATGTGACTGATGGTTTTGACCCTAATCTGCTCCTGCAGGGCCCTTGTTTTCCCCTCAGAGGGAAAAAGGGACAGAGTGCGATGTCCCTCATTCTCCCAGGCCAGAGGCTGCATGGAGGGAAACTGCAGGAGCATTTCTTGGGTCCTGGATGGTTTCTTCAACGTGAGAATGCTGAGCAAAGCTCACAGTCATCATGGGCTGTGTGGGGAGACTTGGCCCCAGGTTAATGGCTGGAAGATTCTAGATCTGCTAACTCTCATAGGAACAGTGATTTAAACTGGCACAACAAAGACAGCATTTCATTCGTCTTTCCAAATCAAGTTGTTATTTTCTTAATCTGAACCAACATATCCTGTCCAACTTTTTGGGTTTTCAACTATTTATCTTAATCCTATCTAGGCTGATAGTGCCCAAACAAAACTGTCTCCATTTTGCTATAGGCGATAAAACCACATTATTTATCCTGGTCTGTGTAAACAGTGAAGGTTTCAGTGCTGCAGGAGGGCTGTGTCTACCTTCAGCCCACACTTGTGGGTGCCCTATAAAATCCTGGTGACCTAAAGTGCTCACCAGGCAGCTCTCAGGGCTCAGAGGGTCAATGGGAGACCACCCAAGCCATCAGTGTTTGCACCTTCCTGCGCAGTCAGAACCTTCCCAAAGGTGCCTTTGAGGTTTCATCCATCAGTTGCAGCCTCTGAATCTTACCTGCCTCTCTGACCCAACTCAAACACATTCATTCTTTAAATTACACAGAAACCCAGGGCCTCTTGAAGCCACTTGGGTGGGCTGTGAATTCCAACTCTAAAACTGGTGTGGCAGAAGGTAATCCCCACTTGTCTGTGGGAGGACCTTGGAGTGTTGACAAGCACCTTAAAAAGCCAGTAAAGGTCTCAGATTTGAGATTTAGATTTTGGTACAAGAGGACTCAAACATCTGCAGACTTATGTAGAGGTCCTGCTGCCCAGATAGCAGAACTGAGATGCACAGAGCAAAAAGTTTTATGAAGTCTGTATGCACATAAACCCAACCATTAATAACCCCATAAACCTCTGATTTCTTTGGGTAATTACAAATGGCAGTAATCATCAGCCATGACTCAAACGCCACTAATATGCCAGACTTTTGAGTGTCAGCTATCTGAATTCATATTTAGGAACAAGGTCAGATAAGTTAGTTCTCTGCCTTTTAAAACTAGAAAATATCCTCTGGGGCACATTTAAAATATCCTGTGGGGTAGATTTCTCAGTAGATATAAGCAGAGCTTGTAATGAGCACTACATTTAAGCAGTCACAATGAACATGTTCATTTCTTATAATCTATTCTGTGAATGTTTATTACTGCATCCATTTCTGTACATTGCTGAAACCTTTCAGTTCAGTGTTAGGCTGGTTGGGAGCACGACATCTGGCACTTGCTCCATGAAGGTAACTCCTAGAATTGTACTGTCATCCTAAGCACCCAGTTTTTATAAATCTGAAATTAATTTTCCAGAAAAACAGTATAATGCTAACAGCATCCTTGCCAGTTATTTTGCAGCTAATCCACAATATGTAGTGTATTTAAAATGCACAGAGTGAAAACAACAACAGATAAACATATAAAATAATCCTATCATGGGTTATGTAACTTACTCTAAGGCTTTGATGTTCATGAAATTGATAATACAGGGAACTTGGTGAGAAATAAAGACCTCAATCCAGGGCACCAAATGTCTCTCATACACTTAATTATGTAAGTATTAGCAGCATACTGCTAGTCCCTATTCCTTTGGTGGCTAGAAGTGCTGATACTAAAAATTTTAAGGCTGTAACAATAGATTTGTTTGACTTTGATTCTGAACTTCCAGTGTATTTTGAGTATAGTGATTTTACATATAAACTTGTACATTATTTGGGATATTGAAGTAAATCACTGAGTTGTTGGTTATGTAGTCTGAATTCCTGCTATGGTCATTTTTTTAAAATAAATATATTTGTCATGCTGATTTGTTTGAGATAATTTTAAAGACTCTCATGTGATGCTTATACCCATATAAACAATTTCTAATTATGAAATTTCAATTACAGCTCATTTTGCTATACCAGAGAAGAAGTTTTAATTTCTGGGGCATCTTAAATTCATTCCACTCATTTTACACTATGAGCTTCTGTTGCTGAAAAATATCTTTGACAAAAACATCTCAGAGTGCAGAACTTGAGAAGAAGCTTTCAGACTGCAGCAACTTCCCAAGCTTTTTCATTGAGAAAATGACACTTCTCTTGCCTGGCACACATAACAACTATTGATCAGAAGATCATAGCATAACTGCACTCCAGTGTTTCACTTTGAACTATTGGCAGATACAGGAGCAATAGAGGCCTAAGAGCCCTTCAATTGCTGACATAACACTGTCATAACAGATGGCCCCTGTGCTGCCCCTCTGCAGAGAAAACACGACAAGACAGCTTCTTTCTATGGGCCAAGTACATCCAACTCTGATTACTTGCCCAAGGAGACTTGCATGGTTTTGCCCATGGTAGGCAAGATCAGATGTGCCTAGGGTTTAAAAACAAGCTAGCTGGTGTGCCAAAAGCCAGTTGTCAGCCACATAACAGGGTGCCCCTTATAATAGGATGCAGACATATGCATTTGTCCACTTTCATCAGTCAATTCCCCAGTTAGACCTGGAGTTTTGCTGCCACTGGGTTTTATTCCTTCTTTTTAATTTGCTGCATTAAAAAAAAACCCTTCTTGATACTTTTCACTCAAGCTGCACTCTCTGCAGTATTAATCCTAACATGAAAAAAAAAATTGAATGTGTGAAAATTTTGCATTTCTTTGTCTTTTGGGGAGCGTTAGGAAGTACCATGAAACTGCAGCCATTATAGGTGGACATGCAGATTAACCCAAAGACAGATATCATGGGTATCAGGTATCACTTTATTCCACAAAGTGCTTTGTCAGTGACTACTGTCAGTCTGTTGTATGCAGTTGACTTTTCCAAGCTGTGGTGGTTTTGGCTGGAGTAAATTTTCTTCAGAGTGGCTGGAATGGGGCTGTGTTTCGGGTTTGTGCTGCAAACACAAGTGTTGGTATTTCAGGGATGTTTTAGTTACTGCTGAGCAAAGCTTGCACAGGGTCAAGGCCTTTTGTGCTTCTTGTACCAGCCCACCAGTGAGGAGGCTGGTGTTGCAAAAGAAACTGGAGGGGGCACAGTTGGGCCCTCTACTTCCGAATCTTACCTTGTGACTGCCTTCCATGTACCCTCTCCCTCTCTCCCATGGAGTCCTCAGTGTTTCCAGCTTGTTTCCAGCTTCCCATCATTTCCCCTCCAACTGGTTCATTTTGATCTAACAAACAGGATGAAGTCAAGAACAGATAAGCTCACAGGTTAATTTGCAGTTCCAGTAGACAATGCAAGCAGAGAATCCAGAGCAGGGGAGGCAGCTTTACTTCTCTGGCACTCTGGGTGAATCCCTCCTGAGTTTCTCTCTTCCTTTCAGTCAAGCACTTAAAGACACTGTCATTCAAGAGTTTGGATGTGGAAGTAAAATGCAACTGTAAAGCTAATTCAGTTTGTACTCTAAAACCCACCATCTGCTTTTTATTTTAAGATAATTCTACATGCAGTTTTAGATGCCTGCAGTAGCAGCCATGGGAATTCAGGCATATGGCTACTACCATATGACAAAGTGTATTATCTAATAATTTCTAGTCTTTCTCATGCATCCACTTGTGCATAAGGTACTCAAAATAATAGGCATCTTATCCTTTAATTCATTCACACAAAATTCACTTCCAGTGAAATCTTTGGATATTTCTACTACCTCTGCCAGCTGTCTGCCTCACCCCATTTCAGCCTCAAAGGTTTGTGAAACTTGCATAATTCACTTTTCCTGTCATGCTGAAGATAATAAATAACTGAATTCCCATGAGAAAGTCAAAACATTGGATGACATTTTACAGTCTTAATCTGATCTGAATAAAAGTAGAAAAATGTTGTCTCATCATATAAGAATCTTGGGCAGATTTGTTACCTTCACCTCAATTAAATGTTTAGAACAAGATGTGTCAATATATGCACAATAATCTGGACAACATGCAGTCTGTCTAGTTAAACCAAATGGCTCAATATTCTATGCAGAAAACAGGTTATGCTTATTTTTCTAGGGTGGGAGGAAAATATTATGGGTTTGGCTGAACTAGTGTTAAACCAGTAGTTCCATCCATACATGCATGCAGGAAGGAACCTTGCTGTGAATGTGTAGCATTTGATAAAGGAATGTGTGACAGGAAAGGTCCAGATGTGCAAACATGCCAAGAGGGAGGGAGGCTTTTCAGCAGAACAAGCCCCCTAAGAAGGGGCGGCAGGGAAAACGTGTGCGTGCACGCAAGCATGTACACACATGCAGCAGAGATTTATATCCAACTTAAGTATTATCTGTGAAACAGCTTAGGACACTCCAGCAGTTACTCAGTTCTGTTCCTTGGCTGGCATGCAGTGTCTCTGCAGTGAGGGCAGGCCAGCTGACATGGCAATTAGATCTCCTGATTCGTATTTCTTGCACAGAAGTAAGAGATCTTCTCCCTTCTATTACCTCCATGCTCTCTTTTTCTGAGCATACAAAAGCAATCCATGTACCATAGGATGGATTTGACCTTTGATGTGTAAAAGACCACAATTCTCCACCCCACCCTCCCATAAAATTGCTACCTTGGATGTTGGTTAAGAACTGAAGGTAAATCAGTTGCTTTAGAAAGAAATCAGTAATAAGCTCGCTCCTTTTCATCTTCAGTACTGTAAAAATGAAACCCAAACAAGTACAGAAATATCCATAGGTTTCCTTAATCTCTTTATAAAGGATCTTCAGTCGTATTAGGAGCTCATAGTAGCAATTCAAAAGCTAAATATAAAAGCAGCTTTTTGAAGTACTTATAAAGTCAGTAAGAGGCTTTTTATTTTTAGCATATTTTCCTGTGAGATAAAGATAATGAATGTAGAAAGCATCCAAACCCAAAATGAGATACGCAAAAGAGATCCCACGATCTGCACCAGGAGTGCTACAGAATCAGCATGTAGAGAGCAATGTTCTGACAACACCATCTGCTCATTTGTTCTGTTTTTTCCTATTACCAGCTCTCTTAATGTCTCATGCATGATTTTCTGTGGAAGTCAGGAGGAGTCTATGATTTATTTTGACATTAATATTTACCAGGCTGGTGTATGCCTAAAGTAGCCAAGATGCTGAGAATGTTTGCTTGTTTAAAAAGCCATTGAAATGGTTTTCCTTTTTCTTTGGAGACATTAACAAGTTATTTTGTCACTTCACTGTTACATAAAAGTCATATCCCATTCACATGACATCAATTTAGGTAAATACCACTAGTTTTGCTTTTACTAGAGCTGTAGACTGAAAGAAAAATTACTTTGGTTTTTAAAAAGCTTTCTGGCATTTTACGTTGGTCACTAAAGAACAGTGAAACAAAGTTTGAGACTGTGAAACTTGAAGTTCTTTACTATTAGCAGATCAGTGGGAAATTGAAGTGCAAGATACTCCTGCAAAACTCATTCTGGACACTGAAAATGTTATGCTTGATTGTCCCTTCGTGAAGCCTGAAAAAGATATTTTATTTGCATTTATTAACATTGAACAATTGTTTTGCAGATTCTGGGTAGGTAGCATTCCTGACATGTAGGGGTTTTTTTAGAGTTTTGAAGCAACACCTACAGATAAGGTTTGTGTACTCTGCTGAAATACAGCAAAAGTGTGCACAGTCTGTGCATTTCAGATCTGTTGCATGACTGCATTATACTATGGATTGATACTCTTTTCCTCCAGAAATAGATTACAGAGCTGACAGATTTCTTAAAATAACCATTATGGATGTGAATCATACTGACAAAAGCAAAGAAATCCCATTCAGAAAAGACATCTTGCCTCAGCCAAACATTCTCATGAATCTTATATGATTTATATACAAAGGATTTTTTAAATTGCTAGGCATAGAAGCCTAAAATTTCATTTTTTCTCATTAACAAAAAGACTACCAAAGTTACGTACCAGTGGTATTGAGCTGTGCATGTACCAGGAGGTTGCTCTTAAATAGCTCTATGTTCTAAGGTGGGGTCATGTATTGTCCCTTATGAAGGGACACTGGTATGCCAGAGATGCACTCACAAGCATGAATAGCAGAGACAAAACACAGTGTTTGCAAGTCTCCTGCACAGGATGACATTATCTTTCACAGCAATTACTTTTCCTAATATTTAAAGGACAGAGGCTTATATGAAAGAGCTGTAGTATACTGGAATGCAGCTTCCCTTGGTTAGTTAAATTAATCCTGATGCCACCTCTTTTTTTTCAAACGTTGTGATTTTTTAAAAATTGATGTAGATATTTACTAATATATTAGAAGAAGTTATTCAAGAGACAGTATCTTTAGTGTTTAAAACCTTTGGAAAAATTCATGTATTAGAAATGCATATGTGCTGTAAAACATTAACTCTGCACCTTTTGTTTTTTTAGGAGCTACAGGAACTTCTGAAAGAATTTGTGACAATGTACAGTCTTAAGTGCTGCAGACTCAGAGCCCTTTTTCTGTTGCTGCTCTATAGGTAAGAAGTATTTGCTAAAAATATTTTTTTTCAATATATTATTGTATCAGTTAGTTTATAATCAACTTACTTATAATTAGAGACCTATCTGATGAGGTAACAAAGTAGAATCTTCTTGGCATTTGAATTTTGTCTCTTAAAAAAATTAAAGAACCTGAGTATTAACAGGAACACAGGACTGAGCTTCATGAATTTCAGCTGCATTGATTAACATATTTTTTTAATTGGAAAGATTGATGGGGGAGAAAAAGAATGGAATTTATGAAGCATAGGAACCCTCAAATAAAGGATTACTGGGTACAAAGTGAGTACTGTATCAGATGGTTAACAAATTCAGATGGGCACATGGTCCTTGCCTGGAGCATAGTGCCTTGCCCTAGGACAGAAGCACACAGTCCACCTAGATTTACTGCAGGCTTGAGATAGTAAAATCATCATTGTGCACTAAAAGTAGAGTATCTTAAAAAGCATTACCTGTTCTAAACACTGTTTTCTTATTCTCTGTTATGAAATTGTGAAGTCTTTAGGAAATCTGAGTTGCATTATGCTGGAAAGTAAAAATGATCTCTGGCTACACATAGCCCTTCTTACAGTACAGCTGCCATGACAAAAAAGTTTAGAAATGGAGCACTTAAAATATATTCCTTCTATAAAAATGGGCAAAAACTTTCTTTAAGTAATTCCAATAAGAAAATGTAAGCATGGACAGGTTAAACATTCTCATCACTTGTTTCATCGGAAGTATTTAAAGTCTGTGAGCCAGTTCTTTATCTAGAATTGCCTAACCTACTTCATCTCACAGTAGATTCCTCAGGGGAAGATTCTATCTGAGCTTTAACTCAGGTGGGTGTGCAAACACTCATTTAGATAAAGCTTTCTCTTAGTAGTGGGAAAAGGTGGAACAGTCCCCTGAAAATAAGTTTAAAGCATCAACCTCCCCCACCTTCTCCATTCCTATAGAGGGGTCTTTGTGCAAAACGTGCACTTGCTCTAATTCCATCTTCTTTCCTCATCAGCTGTGAATTGCCATGCTATAATGAGCAGATGACTCATGGCTTAGCCATAATAAAACACTGCTAAAAGACCAACAATTTCAGAAGCACATAAATAACAAGAAGGCAAAATTCCCCCAGGAGCTCAGCCTGTGGTACACATTTCATTAATATCAGACAGACTTTGTGAATGCTCTTACAGCTTCATCTGGCTGTGAGTGTGCAGAAGCACAGGGGGCTCATTCCTGAGTTCATCCATGGGGTAAGTGCACACACAGCACCTGTGTGAGTGCCTGGGTACAAGGGCACAGCTGCTGTCTCTGTTGTACCCAAATCAGACACAGGCTGAGAAGCAGCTCTGACCCTTGGTTATCTCACACACAAGATGATGCTTGGGTACAAAAATGCATTTTTCCAGTCCACAAATCAGGGAGGGTTTGTGAAAGTGCTGTTTAAAACAAAAGCTATCCTGCTTGGCACTGAAACAGAGAAATATTTCTAAACAAAACCCGAGGGCTGAGGTGCACCCAAAGCAAGGGCCCTGATTTTTGGCCAAGTGGTCCCTTAGATATTCCACTTGGAAAAGCTCTGCCTAACATGTGAAGAGAGTTTCTTTTACTGAATAATTTACAGTCAGTAATGGTATGGGGTTGTTTTTATCCTTTCTATCTCTCCCTGCCTGAATGACACCTCTTCACTTCACTTAACATTAAATTACATTACAATCACAACATGGCCCCCTTTTTACTATTAAAGTCTGTATCTGGGGAGTTGCCTGGATTATTTCTTTCCCAGATTTTTTTTTTAAGTAGTAATGAAAAAATTGAGGCAAACTGATCATTATCAGGAATCAGCTTAAATAAATGTATGCTGTTTGGTCTGAAGAAGGGTTCCCATTTGTTTCAGATAGGGTGTTTTTAACATAAAGAATGCTAGCTTAGGTTTATGGAATCAGAAACAGAAGTCTATGAAAGTTCTTTTTTTTTTTTTTTCCTGAGCTCAAGAGCATTTATGGTATTTCACTGTTTGTTCTTGTGCCTGGTAACATGATGCTAATTTCAACCTCACCATTTAACAAAAAAAAAAGCAGGTGACAGTACTGTCCATTTCAAAGCAGAGAATTAATCAGTGATGTGGATTTTGCTACAGTTAATCTGCAAAGACCATATAAACCCCCATATCATTGAGCAAAGGTATGAAACCAGAAATAACAACTTTATTTGCATCTGTAAGCCCTTCGCCTGTCAGTGAATTGCCTGCAAAAAAGCTTTTTTTATTCTTGTTTTCCTGGAGGGAGTGTTTCAAAAGCTTGTTCAAACTGTATCTGGCATTTTGTTTATCTTCTTGCAGTTCTAAGGTGTTTCTGTCTCTTTCATGCTTTCATGATACATATCTTCTGACAAAAAATAGCCAGAAAATAAATTCTCGTACATGTGTCTAGACTATACTTATGCCTAAATAAATGATATATACTACTGTTTAGGGCAAATGTTCCTTTCTCCCTTCCAGTTACCCCATTCTTTAAGACACTAACTTGAAAGTACCTAAATAACAAACAGTTGTTGTACCTTTCAAGATTAGCCAAACCCATAAAAATTCTCAGATTTTGAGTGTAAGAATGACTTAGAAAAATAAATAATTAAAAATCTGCTTTTATAAAAGCAACCAGAGGGCATTGAACCTGATGAGTTAAAGCATTTATTATGCACTGACAGCCCAGAACAGATAGATATTCTCAGCTGAAAAATAATTATATGCTCAGGTTTTTTTCTGTAAAAGCCTCTTCACGCCTCAGTTGCTGGAACACCTGTTGCAAGACAATTTCAGACTTAAATGCATGCCAAGGTGTTTCACATACATTAAGAAAATGGAGGAACTTAAACAGCTTACCTTAACTATGAAACATAAATATAATGGCAAATATTGGTTAAAAGAGAAGCTTAGATGCATTGATGAGAAGATCCAGATGCAGAAGTGGAATGAGTCTGAGCTTTATCCTTTGTGGGTGTGTGCAGCTGTGAGCTCACCGTGCCTGAGCTGGGAATGGAGCTCGTGAACCTAAGAGCACTGTAAGGGTAACAGGGAATGGGAATGGAGCTCGTGAACCTAAGAGCACTGTAAGGGTAACAGGGAATGGGAATGGAGCTCGTGAACCTAAGAGCACTGTAAGGGTAACAGGGAATGGGAATGGAGCTCGTGAACCTAAGAGCACTGTAAGGGTAACAGGGCACCATCCCTTAAAACCAGAAACCCAAACTGCTTAGGGCACAGAACCTCTGGAGGCTCCTTATCTCTCACCACTGACAATCTGCCTCTGAGTGTCCCCACAGTCAGCAAACTGCTAACAGCACACACTCCCATTTGGGGGGCCTCAGGTTCCTTTCACTTGTTGGCTTGCTCTGCTAGGACTTCTCTAGGGTTTTGTGGCCAAACTGCACACAGGGGGCCAAGCCTCTTCAGTTCACAGCCTCAATTACAGCACAACAGCTTTCCCAGGCTTACTTAACCATAAATCTCAAAAGACCAGTGATATGAGGCTACACATCATGTGTTAATGAGGAAAATTGTGAATTATCACAGGTCATTTAAGGGAAGGACTTCCATAAACATTTTAAAGAGATATTTTGGAAAATAGAGTTAATGACAATGAACCAGACCACTCTGCAGTTGCATGTTGATTGGCAGAATAATGATATACCCTAGCAGTAGAAATGAAACAAGTTTTCCTTTAACATTTCACAACGTGTAAAACTTGTTCAAGAACAATCCAGTAAAGCCGTGAAATTAAGCTCATGCAGCTCACTGAACACTTAGCTAAAATTTATATGTAAATTACAAAAGGAGAGATATCTATTCCAAGTGCAGTATTTAAGAAATTAATTACATTCAAATGCATTTCCAATTTTAACACTTCTCTGCAACATAAAACTGGCCTTCTTATTTATAGTCACATCTCAATTTAACATGACTCTGTTTGTTTCTTTAGGAAAAAACTTACAGGAGAAACTTCCCTTATTTCAATGCTGGCATTACTCAAGGGTATACTTAAGTAACAACATCATTCCTTGGCAATATAGAAATAAAAAACAGGGAAAAAATAAAGGAAAAAAATGAGAACATTTAAATAGCTAAGATATTTGTGTTATAAGGCAGCTAATGAAAAACAGCCAGTTCTGTGGCAATAGGATCTGGTGAATAAAAAATTATACAGCAATAGCAGCTTTTCAAGCCAGGGGACACCACATTTAAAACCACAGTGTGATTTGGCCACGTGCATTCACTGAGGTCATCTTAGCATGTAAGCTTTTCCAGTTTAAGATACTGGATTATTCCTGGTGTCTCAGTATCCTGACAAAACAACTCAAGCTTTCTCAGAAACAGCAAAATTAAAATGAAAATATCAAGCTTTGGAAAGCTCCAAGAGACCCAGAAATATAATGCAGAAGAGAAAGCAGAGTTTTCAGGAGCAGCTCCAGAAAGAGCTGAGACTAAGAAATTCAGTGAAGATTTAGCGCTTTAAGGGAGACCACAAAACACTGGTAGCCCCTTACCTAATGGTCTATGCTGAGATTCTTCTCCCTAAGAACAAATCACTACAGCTCTTGCGCCTCCTGTTGGAGAGCTGATCATTTTTAGGGGCCAGTAATTCCCAGAGCAAGGATTAAAATCTCCAGGCCCTTCTCCTGGTGTTTATGTAGGTGCCTGTTCTCCATCAGCACAGACAATGCCTCTGCCAGCTGGGCTCACTAAGGCAATTAATTATTTGCCTCTCACCTTCATAATTCATACCCCACCTTTCCCAAATCATTGGGACCAAGTAGCTGCTGCCATCTGTGCTGTAATTTCTGAAGGGCACACCCTGCTCAGGGTCTGGGGGTGCTCACCTTTGGGGTTAGGTGGAAAGGGTTTGTAATTATTTATAAATCACTTCTATGGATTGTATTTGTAGCTGTTTCTGAGCAGAGGAAGTACTTGAATTCTCATTATGCTTCACTGATTTTGCTCAACAGGATTATTTCTGTAGCCTGTTTAAAATTGTGTTGTGAAAGCAGGATTTTAAGGGTGGTTTTATGCACTAGTCTCTGAGGTTGGTTTCTGTCTCTGAGACCTAAATATAATGTATTTCATTATGTAAAAAGAAGCTTTATTTTAAATGGTGAAATAAACAACCAGCATCCCTTCCACATTCCTAGATTATAACCATAATGCCTTGTTTACAGATGAAGTATTAAAGAAGATTGTTTCTCAGATGGAATGTTAAGAAATAATAGACTTTAAGGTATAAAAAGAAATAGACTAAGACTTTAGGTATAAAAAGAAAGAATAAACTCTAAGGTATAAAAGATATTTTTTTTTCCAATAAGAGACAAATACAGATTATGAAACTTGATATTTTTTTTATTTTTATTATGTCCTTTTAAAATATCCTCATTTTCAATTCCTTTTAGGTCCATGCAAATTCCTGAAGCTGAAGGAAAAAGTGAAATTCTACCTCCAACAATACAAAAAATCATAAAAGGGTACAACAAGTATCTACGTCCATTTTTTGATAGTAAGTAGAAAAGCTTTTTCAATAAGACTGAGTCATAATGTGGTGTCTAAAATTCAGCAGTGAGAGTAAATGGGTTTTTCTGTACTTTTTCCCTCTGATATCTGCCAGCCACTGATCTGATTATATCTGTTCTGTGATATAATAAGATAGAGTTTAATAGCTTTTGTGGCCCAAGGTGAAACTTGTATTTTCCAAGTATTTGCAAGCTAAACTTCCAGACTGTTAGAAAACTTGACTATCATTGTATGTGTGTCTTCATGAAATATGCTGTAACATCTTACCTATTTAAAAGTGTAATTTCCTCTAATTTCCTAAATAATAACTATAAAAAGCTTTGATTAAAGATTTGAAAGCTTTATATATCAAGCTGTTCATAACAGCACAGGCAAGTCTTGTTACTATGCAAAGTACTATATGCCTCAGCTATAAGATTGCAAGATAATTATTTAATAAATGATTCTTGCCTCAGGTCTTATAGGTCACTGAACAGATTTACTGAAAATTGTGGGGGGAAAATGAATTGAAAAGGGAAAATGAATTAAAAATGTCAGTTCCCTGCATCAGACACCAATGGTCACCAGATTGGAAGAGCCACAAAATCTACTGCATGAAGGTGATTTTTCTGCCCTGCAGTACAGTCAGAGACCTGAAATCTCAGTGAAAAACCTTCTTATTTGAGTCAGGCTATTGGATGTATCCAAAGTACTGAGGAGTTATGAAGTGGTGTGAAGAACTTGTCCTGGAGAAAGTGCAGAACACTGAAGAAGAAAATATTCTGAATGTCGAAAAGAAGCTCAGCACCATGTGTCTGTCAGGAAATAAACTTGTAGTGTGAATTCTAGGCAATAGATCTTAAGCTGGATGTTTGGAAATGCTAGAGGTATGAGTACAAATGAAATATTTTATATCCCTTTGTATCCTACTTAAACAATTGATTAACTAATGAGTTTCTAAGACCATACTGTTACCTCTTGCCATCCAAATACCTGGTTCAGTACGGATGCTCCACATCATGTGCTGTTTCTGGATCCATTTATAATAATTTTAGGATATACCTGTATTTTAGGTTGAAGAAGAAGGGGAAAACTATTTCATCAGTTTGTTTTTATTGTAATTTTCTTAACTGATGATAAAACTGCTATAAAATATTTAATGCTCTAAGGAGACTGACAGCAAAATAAAAGTAACTTTAATAAATAAACTAACCCTTCCTCATTGGAGATGATGCATAATGTAAAATAACTGTTCAGTGGCCATTAATATATTTTATTCATTACCTCATGATAGTACTAGAGATATGTTGGCACTGCCATGATGAGTGTGCTTGGGTAGACAGCAGTCTCATTTCAAAATCCTGTAATGGCAATTAAGACCTACCGTAAAGCATATTTGAGTTACAAATCTCCCTTTTCTCCATCTTTGCCTCAGCTGTTGTGTTGCAGCAAGGCTATGGTTATTTTTTTGTCTGGGTGTTTTGTTCAGAGGGATGCCAAGGGCTCTCTGGGTGTGCCTAGAAATCCCAGAGGAGCACAGATTGAGTCTGTCACGCACAGCCAGTCTCACACCTCCAGACAGCGCCAGCATCTCTGCAAATGCTCACTGCAGCTCAGGCATGCAAACTCTGCCTCACAAACCTTTGATGGATCTTTATTAGCTCCAGTGCTGAAGGAATGAGATGACACTCTGAAAAAAATACATTTTATTGATGCCGCTTCTAAATGCAGGGTTGGTGGTTTTGCGAGAAATTACTTTCTTTGTAGGAATAATTTGAGTTAGGATGACTCAGACAATGCTTCTCCTGATTTTTGAAGCTTTTTGTGAGGTCACTGGGGATCACTTTGCCTGTCATAGAGGAAGGTGTGCTTGGGCTGGGGAGTGGTATCAGCCTAGTCCTGACCCCTCTCTGTTCCGGGCAGGGTGGGCTGCACTTTGCATCAGGGCCAGGCCCAGGAGAAGCTATTGCTCTTCTCAGAAGCAGAGCTAGCAAATCATCCTAATCCTCAGCTTAAGAAACCTGTGGAATTTATTTATCTCTGTGACCTCAGCTATGCTAGCTTTGTTCCATGTAATATTTTCCTGGTTTATTTGGTGGTTTTTTGCCTGCAGCTGATGTACCTTGTGTCTGTTCTTGGTAACTGGCTTTACTCAAGTGGCACTGAGCTCCTTAATATTTAATAAAATGGGGTTTTAGTCCTGAAAAGAAAGCTGGGTATAAACAAATGTTCATAAAATGACAGTTCCTTTCTCCCAAAGCCAGAAAACCAGAAATATTTACTAGTTAAGTAAAATTTATGGCAGCTCATAATTTTTTTAGTTTAATGAGCCCCCCATTTGCTTATTAATTTGTGTTTGGCCTTTATGATAGGGCTGGGAGTTGACTGGAAATGTCCCAACCACATACCCCAGCTTGGGTAGTGTCGTTAACAAGGGGAATATGAAGATCTTTTCCATTTGAGTCCAATGATTGCATAGCAACATAAAAACTGTCTGCTCTCCTTGCATGGAGTGAATCTCCTGCTTTCCTAGATTTTAATTCTGGGTTTATCTCACCTTACTTTGGCATCTCCTCCTGCACAGTCACCCCTCCAGGCCCTGGCTGCACAAACGTTGCCATTTTTGTGTAACACAGACTCTCCTTCCCATCTCCAAGCACTGAAATTGGGTGCCCAAAGTTGGATTAGTTGAAGGCAGCCTTAGTGTGTCAGAGGTCTGCAGAGAGGTAAAACTGGCTGAGTATTCTGTGTTTGTCCATGGTGGGTGACAGGAGCCAGCTGCCACATTGTGGGGGTACTTCAGACACTGTTGGCACAGAGGAATCTCAGCTGGGCTGGTTATTTAGCTCTGCCCTCATCTGAATGTTGCTATTAAGAATGTTCTCTTTCCTTATCTAGAGCACTTCAGTGTTCCTCTTTGAGCTGGTTCATCGAGCAAGTCTTTATAAATTAAGCAGATAGGTGCAATTAAGAATTAAAAAACCCCAAACCCCTGATTTGGAATGATTTTAGCCATTCTTTGGACTGGAATATGAAATGCTCCTATACTAATGTTAGTAGGTATTACTCCTCAATATCCTCTATCCTACCCTTATAGATATATATGGAATACTTCTATAGAAAAGCTGGCAAAAATCAACAGTTATTTCCCCTAAATGTGCTACATTACCCTGATACTTTATCTCAGCAATACAAGTTGATTTCCACCTCAGGTTTTCTACTGGAACCATGTAGATCAATTTTATAACTTTATGTGCTGTGCCAAACTCTCTGAATTAATGACCAATTCCTGCAGACTTCAGTGAGCCTTGGATTAGGTTCATAGGGTTGTTAAGGGATGCATAAAATCTTGTAAATAATTTTATACAAATAGATTTTGTTCTGTGATTGAACGTGATAATTTAAGTGTTCTAATTAAAAAGAGAGATACTAGGAAAAGGTCACAGCTAAGTATATTTGAATATGGAAGCTGCTTTCAAGTGGTACAGAAAAGTGTCATGCTTAAATCAGTTATTCTAAATCACATTTAAAAGATTATTTTCCTTCACTTTATAATGAGTAATACATTTCATAGACTTGAGTTTTAAATTAAAGCAAATAAAGTTTTTGGGTTCAACCTTCTGTCTAAGACCTGTCATCATGGGTTTTTTTCCCCCTCAAATGTTGTTTATTTTAAGTTCTATAAATGTAATTAGATGAAGGCATTTTAGTCTTCAGAAGTGTACAAATGAGACATCAGAATGTTAGCTGTGTCTAACACCCTTCAGTTTAGTGAGGCAAACTCTCAGGGTACATGAGAAAGAAATACCAAATAAATATCATCTAAAGACTATTTTAAGTCCCAGCTAGCCAATATCTAGTCCTTTAGAGAGAAGCAAAAAGCCCAGAATATGTAAACTTCAGCATACACATGGTAATGGAGATTTTCCTTCTTTTCCCACAAGACACACAAAGAGCATCGGATTGCCACCAAACCCAGGTTCCTGCATGCAGGACAGTTTGGGTTTTGGTTTTCAGCAGGGTTCTCCCCTGCCTCTCCAACCCCTCTAAACACTTAGCTCCAGACTCTAAATTATAAATGGTGGTTATGTTCAGATAGTAAAAGATCAATTTATTTGAAATTTCCTGTTGTCTCCAGCTTCCATAAACTGGGATCTTACTTTGCTTTGCTAAACAATGTGCACAAGTAACTACTGCATGCATTTTCTGACATTGGACAAGTCACCTTTCTGACTTCTCTTTGAGGAGCTGAGTAAACAATGCTCCTTGGTTTTTATGTTACAAGATTTGATATAAAATTTGATAAACTTCCAGATTTTTTGGTATTTTGGAATATTTCTCACTGTGTCTGCTGTTTGTGCATTTTGTTCAAATGTGGAACAGGAATCTTGTCACAGTCATAACAGTCTTGCCAATACAGAATAGATTGCAAGATAACTTAATTCTGTGCATTACTCCCCATTGTAATAATGCTGCTGCCAAAGCATAAGATGGAAAGAGCATGTTAAAATGATTATCTGTGACAGCCTCTAAATCCTTCTCAAAGGCACTGCTTGCCAAGATGGTTTCCTATCCTGTGTGTGTTGCCTGTCTTATTTGTCCCCACATTAATTGCTTGCATTTGGCTGTACAGAAACATGGGGGTTTCGACAAATGATTTAACAAGCTGTTGTTAACATGGTGCCCACCAAGTTTTGTCTTGTCCACAAACTGTACCAGCAAAGCAACATCAATGTCTAAAAGTTATTGATGTAAACAAATAGGATTGAAATGGATTTGTGCTAGAAATGGGACTGTCTTCTCATGCCTTCAAATCAAGAATTACAGTTGAGATCTGTCAGAAGGTCTGTCCACTTTCTTCATGTAACTATTTGTCAAGAAAAATGTCTTGTGGCGGGAAGTTAAATGCACTGAAAAAAAAATCTAAGCATTATATAAGAATTCTGTTATACTCCAAAGCAAAGGTGGCAATCAGAGGGACAAAATGAGTTTTCTAGGAAGCTATTATGAATTATTCTAGTGATAATTTTCCTTCTAATTTTCTGTTTACTTGCAGTATTTTATCCAGTATTGCTTCAAAGAAGAGGGATTCTTCCAAAAAGCCTTTTGAGGCCTTTCTGAATGTCAGAATTGTTTTGCGTTTTCTTAAACTAAATGAAAAAGGGCTCATGCTAACGGCTCAGCACTGAAGTTTTTGATAGTGCTGATCCATTGCAGTAGTAGGTACACATGTGACACAGTGGTGGTTTATTTTGCTGCTGCAGACTGGGATCATTACAGTGAGTGATCCAAACTTAATTTTTAGGTACACTGTCTGCCACTCTTCTGGCTGCTTTCCCATTTGGCATCACTATGAATATCTATAGAGGGCACAGAGGAACAGTTTACATAAATTGCAGTAAAATGGAAACGTGTGCTGCTTGTGCTGCACAGCCAGTGCTGTAACAAGGCACTCCCTTTGGCCATGCTCTGCCATGCTTTGAAGATTCCCTTCAATAATGCAGGACACGGTGACTTCAGTTTTCTTCTGAAGATCGGGAGATTTCTTCTGATGTTGTCATTATACATAGAACTTCTGCCAAACATATGGAAATGTAGGAACTGACTGCCTCATCTGGTTTGCTGCCCTGTTTTTGACACTGTCAACAGGAGACCTTTCAGAGGAAGTTCAGAGGGAGCCCTGGTGAATAATTATGAGCAGACTCATTTTGTTATTAGTACTTCACAATTTATGGTGCCTTACTAAACAAACATTTATCCTCACATGCAAAAAAGAAATCAGCATTTAACTATTAATGTTGTTCTGATTTAATTAACTGCTGGAGCAAAGCTGTTCTCAGCATCTTCTATTGTGTTAATAAAGATCCTTTCCATAATTTGTTTTCCAGCTCCTCCCATACAGCACAGTGCTGTATCCGGGGTGATGTGATTTTCTGCTGAGTTTTTGTGGGTGCTGGGCTGGGCAGGCTGGGTGCACCTGGGCAGTGAGAGCTGTTGGCTGGGGTGAGTGGAACAGGATGGTTTGTCCTGACTGCTGCCCCTCCTTGGCACTTGAGCCCCAGGGCAGGTCTGTGTTCAGGCAGTTTGAGCCTGAAGTACGTCTCAGCCTGAGCTAGGTGTCCTGTGGTGCTTGGGAGTCACCCAGCGCTGCAGTGCTGCTGTGTTACTCAGTCATATTTTGAAAAATACTTCAGCAGGAAAGAAAAAAAAAAAGATCTACAAAGTCCTGTATGTCTGATTCCAGAGAAATTACCCCCTGCTTAATTTCAGTAATCTTTCTGGAAAGTCAGCTTTTTCCCTCACATGTGTAACAACCTAGCACTGATGATACTGGAGTGCTGCTAATGGACATTTTCCCTAATCTGTATCACCTTACTGGGCAAGGATCAGGTGATAATAAATCATTATATAATAGAAGAGTCTGATTATTCCCAGCCATGATTCCTGCAAAATCATCTGAACACTGCATTGTCCTCTCCTTGGGATGGTCCATCCTTAAACGTGTGCCTTGCTGGATGGGATTCTCCCCAAATGATCATGTGATAGTTGGCAATAATGTGCTCTGGTACAGTCACACATGGGAATCTCTAGGAAGAAATAAAAACCCCCAGAATATGGATTATAAATCACATTATTTTAAAATTCAGTGTTTTTTGAGGGTCTGACATATCTTTTGAGGCTGGCAATATTGCCATTATGATATAATACAATGGTAAGTATAATCATTAATTGTTGTACCCCAGGTAGCTGGGATGAGTTTTTTAGGGGTTGAGCTTTTAATCCTGGAGGGAGAAAAAATTAATTTATTCATGGAGTATCAAAACATGAAAAGAGTGGGAAGAAACAGAAGAAGAAGCTGTCAATGATCTGAGAGTTTTTCAGTCAATTTTGTTTCAAAGTTTACCTCCAAAGTCTTTTTCCAATATGTGAACAAAAGTTTCTAAACCCAATGTATAATTTAATAGTATATATAAACATGCATATTAGCAGCAGTGCATCTTGCAAACCTGCAGTCCTGTTTTAAGCTGGAGCTTTATATTTAAACTTTCAATCAAGTCCAGAACAAAGGACTTACAGATTTTTCTCAGGAGTGACAGATATATAATGATTTTAACACATACATTAAAACCAGAAAATATTTTGGAAAAAATAAAAATACTATCAAACTGACATGTCTTAGAATGACACATTTTTTTCTTTAGTGTTATTCAGGAGGGTGAAGTTGGACTCCATGTTCCTCTGGATGCCATTTGGGAGATTTCTACAAAATGTATTGCAAGGAGCCAAGGAGGGCTTTCAGTGATTTGCCTGTGAGATAGGGGCACTACCAGCTGCAGAGATCTTACCTAAAGGATTTCTGCATTTCTCAGTGCTGTGTTGTTCTCTCCTCAATTGCTTGGAAAGATGCACTGATTTAATATTAATTTCTTTGTACAAGCACTCTGTTAATTATTCTGCACATATTCAACCAGGAATAATGTCGTGTTTTCATCAAAGCTCTGCAAAAATTCTGCATTTTAAAATGCACAGCTGGTGATCTTCCTTCCAACAGTGTGAAATGCACATTCAGGAGGAAATGGGAATCGGAGCATACTGACATTACAGTAACAGCTACTTAGGTAAGGTGTCTAACTAGGCTGAATAGGCCTTCTGCTTAGGACAAGTTTCCTTTATAAATGTAATGTTTGAATCACAAGTTTCCTGTTAGTGGTCAAAGGCAAGATACTAAATTGCAATGATACAATATATACACCATACATTCTCAAATGGAAGTCACTCAGCTGTGCCATCTGGATATTAACCATGCGACATTGCCTGGTGAAACTCCTTACTTCACCCACATCTCATGGACCAGATGTTGCAAGAAAAATTCTTGCACTGGAAGAATTCTTTCTACTGCTCTGCACCTCAGGGAGTGTGATGTACCATGGGGATTGTGCCTTCCACACCTTATTGAGTAACATTTTCCCCGCCACTTTTTTTTCTGCGGGAAAAAATATCATATAAATCAGAAAGTATTTAAGAAATAAAACCTGTTTCTGAAAACTAAAATAGTTTTAGCTGAGAAGTGTGATATTTTTGTTAAGAATGTGGAAATTCTTGCATAATCTGTGTTTGAGGAATATTTAAGATAGCTTCTAAACATTTAGGAAAAAAAAATGCAAAGATTTTGTAGGCAGTTCTCATGAACACTGAATATTAAAGAATTATGAGCTACATTCTAACTTCCTTTTTTTTTGCAGATGGTCCTGTGTCAGTGGGAATGAGTATGGACATTGCAAGCATTGATACAATATCAGAAATAAATATGGTAAAGTAGTTTTTGCAGTCTTTTTTTTGCTTGTTGATAAGCTGATGTGCTTACAGCTGCTGGCAATATGACTTTGGGTTTGTCTCCTTGTGAAGACAGTATGGGTTAGGAGGTGGAATTCTCTTTTTCACGACACATAGTGTTTATAACACTATAATAAGCATAGAAATGCAGCTGTGAATCCCACCTCTCACAGATACAAACAGAAAGCTGCTACTGAGTATTAATCTTAATGAGAAGCATGTGGATCAGTTCTTATTTTCCAGCTGAAATGTCTAAACCGTTATGCATTTCATAAAAATGAAGATGTATTCATGTGCCTTTGAAGCCACTCTCCCTATGATTAGATACAGCTGAACTCAGGCTGTTTTTCTCTTCTATTGTTGCTGTCACACATTAATTTGTTCCAGCTGTGTTTCATTTAATTTGTATCATTTGTTCTTGAACAAACTATGAAATGGAATGTACTTTTCTACTTAAAGATCCATTGGTACACAGAAATAAGAAGAAAAAATAATTAATCAGATATTAAATATGAGTGTATTGGTAATTAGTAATTATTAGTTACTATTTAGAAAGAGGAAATAAGGTCAGAACTAAAGACGAATTTATAATATTGATAAAAACACACCATAAAATCAAAATTTGTTTTAAAAGTGTTAAGAAATAATGGGATCTTAAGGTAGGACTGCAAGGTGTATCTAAATTGAAGGGGAATTGGACTGAATGCTGTGTTCAAGGTCTTGATAAATTTGGTACCACTGTTTCCCTTGTGATGCTAAAAAGACAAATGGTGCTAAAAGATTCCTTTTCTGTTTCACTAACTTTTTTTGTCTATATGAATTTATTTAACTTCTTGCCATGTGCTCTTAAAAAATTCTTTATTTACTAGCTTATGTGAACAAAATGAGATTTTGAACCACTTACATAAATCATTCTAAAACTTCGAGGTTTACAGAGCCAGATTATCTGCTTACAAAGCTCTGATGACTTCAGCTGATTCATAGCCCTGACTAAGGCCAGCAGCTTTTACTGTAAATGACCATTGGAACAAAATCTACCAACCTCACATGGAGTGCCAGAAAATTTGGCAGAATTCAGTACAGTTGCTCTTGGAGTGCCAGGGACATGGAGAATCACAGTTTGTGCCCAGCAGCTGTTTCCATGTACTTCTGTAAAAGTGAATACAACACAGGCTCCCTTTGTATGATAATTTTGATTTTCTCTTTCAGGACTACACAGCCACCATATTTCTCAGGCAGAGATGGACTGATGAGAGGCTTTGTTTTGATGGCAATAAGAGCTTGAGCTTAGATGGTCGACTTGTGGAAATGCTTTGGGTACCAGATACCTTTATAGTTGATTCAAAAAAGTCTTTTCTTCATGATGTCACTGTTGAGAATCGTCTTATAAGGATATACCCTAATGGAACAGTCTTGTATGCTATCAGGTATGTAAATACCATCGGCCTTTATGATTGTGTCTACTTATGTTTTAAACTTCCCAGGTTCTACTTAAGAAAATGGGTCTGTTTGCAAAAGTAGGGTCTTGTATTTTATGAATACATGATATTCTTGATCAATATGAATAAGTTCTTAAATTCAGTAATAGATCTTCCCTAAATAGACCCTTTTGCTTTCATGCAGGCTGAACACAGGAATTGCATGTTGCCATTCCAGTTTGCAGTGAAGCCATCACAGGGGAAAACAAGCTGTGATGATGGACTTGCATGATTTATTGTGAATTACCCTTTGTAAAAGGTTTTGATAAATATAGCAAAATCTTAAAATATATTGCAAATAACAAAGGAAAATGTGCAATGCAAATGAGAAGGGAGCAAAGGGTGGCCTTTTTAGACTGTCACTGAACTCAGCTGTTCTGCTGTGGTTTCTGGTTGGGATTGTATTACTCTTGTACATTAGATACCAGTCAATAATAGATTTTTTTCCCCCTCACAATAGATATTAGGCTGAAAATATTATCTCAAGAAGGATACACAGCATTTTTTATTTTTACTGATGAACATTTTTCTCCTATTAATACTTAGAAAACTTTTTTTCCCTGAAGGATCACTACAACTGTTTCATGCAGCATGGATCTGACTAAATATCCAATGGATAAGCAGACATGTACTTTGCAACTGGAGAGCTGTAAGTCACTTCATCCTTATTGTTTTATACAATTAGAAAAATATCTGTGATCTATTTCTGCTAGAGATTACCAGAGTGGCTGGCATTTTCCTAAAAGGCAAGGGACAGGGACATTATGTGGCCAGTCCCTGCTGAATTACAGCAGTATCTGTGTGCAAAGATGTGTGCACATATGTGCACATGCCATCACTGAAAATAGCATGGCAGTACTGAACTGCTGCAGTGCTAATTAATGAGTGAGCAAAATCTCACGGGCTTGGTTTTGCAGTGCATCCTGCAGTTACTGTCTTGGTCTTCAGAGGGAGTTCTGTGAGCAGGCATTTTCTAGCACAGATGAGATAGGTTTTTTCCCTTTCAGAGAGGATGTAATTTTTTTCTCCCTGAGATAAAATTCCTTTAGGAAAGAAAGAAATCAGAATAAGGCTTCTTTGTAAGGCATGTAGTTCGTATTTAATAATTTGCCATTTTCAGATCTTGCTCTGACTTATTTCATTGTCTCTGTGTCAGTGCCCTGGTAAAAAATGAGATCAATTGATGAATAAGAGTAAATATATTTTTTTCATTTTATCAATCAATATCCTCATATTTTCCTTGGAATAGGTTCTCTAGTACTTTGTAGGCATAGTTACTTTGCAAACACATAAACATGTACTTTTTTAGTTAAATGTTTGCTATTATTCATATGACAAGACTCTAGAAAATAATTTTTGCAGGGGATAACATGGGAGAATAACCAGTTCTGTAAGATGAAAATATATATTTAACATATGTGCCAATGCATGCTCAAAATCTTTTGGAAGGCTTTCCAGTACTTGTCAAGTTTTATTCTGTATCTTTTCAGAAGTGTGTATTGTTCATCTCTTGTTGTTAATGACCAATCAGATTGCCACAAAGTTTCATTTTAGACAGAGACACAAAGGAAATGAACTCACATTCTTCACACCTTCTTCACACAGACATCCCTCTACAACAAGCAGCTTTATGAGAGCTGTTTAACAAACAGTGGTTTGAATTGTAATTGGGATTTGTCTTTATTTTCCTTTGGAAGAGCATATTGGTAAATCAATGTATATAGATTTAAATGAACAGCACTGCCTAATGAGTCATTTAGTATTTTCTCTAGTTCCAGAATGAAATACATGTCCCACAGGAATTTACAATTTATTTGACAGGATTAAAAAAATAAAAAGGAGAATTCCCCATATAATTAAAACCAAGCTTTTTTCAGATTGATTCCATCTGCTTTTTGAACAGCACACAAGTGTCTCCTGTCCAAGGGGAAAACCCAGTGCCACAACAAATGCTCCCATTACATTGGTGTTTAGTTTTGAGGAAAACAGCAACAAATACAAAAAGGAAAGAGTGTGCCTTGGGCTTTTCTCATCAATGCACTGCAGTCCTTTCTTTTGGGTAGGCTGGAAATGGGGTTTGCTTCCCCATGTGATAAGCTATGTTAATTTATAGATGAATAATGTCATCATCCTCCTGGCACACTGCTTGCCAAGACCATTACCTGGGTTTAAGAATTGTGAATGCAGACATGCACACACGTCTGCACAAATATTGATGCTTGCAAATAAAATGTAAAATCTCCAGCAAATATTTGAACTGAAACAAAGAGTAAGGCTTTTATTAAGTGATTATTAATATAAGGACAAATATGTCATGATATTATGGAGTAATGGCTTTACCCCATAAAGCATCCCCAGTGACCTTTCCAACATTCTTTTCTGCTATTGCTAGTTAGTAACTTTAATTGACTTATACTTCCTACATAGCAAAACACGTTTTGGCCAACATATTATTGCATTTCCCCCCCCTTATTGCAACACTTTAGAAGGTAATGCTGGCATTTGTTAGGAAACAGAGACTTGGCTCTCTGAGTCTCTTGATATGAGTGCTGTGACATTTGGGAGAGTGGAGGGATCCTGCCTTGGTTGGTGCTGCCAAGGGGGATTCCTGCTCTCTGCCATGTGGCAGGGAACACCACCATTCATCCTTGCTGGGCTGAAGGGTTTGTCCTCACATTTCCCTCACATAGACCCCCAGTCCAAATACATATTCATGTCTTGGGCCCATCTCTGAAATTTTATTTATTTTTGAACTTGTCCTTTACCATTCATTCAGTGAAGAGCCATGTGAAGGCACTTAACTTGTGCTTGACAATCAGTGAAAATTAAAATTAGCGACAGAAAGGTAAAGAAACTAATTTGTATTAGGCATTATGAATGTTTAATCCCAAATTTACTATTCCTGTAGTTAACCCTATTGACATTAGCAGCTCATACTCTATCAACAATGTACAGGAATGAGACATTCTGGGCTTGAGGAATTAGCTAGGATAAAAACTCAGTGTCACATAAAGAGAATAGAGATTACTTGTAAAAGCCAAATAACATGGGCTTAAGGATTTTGTCTCTATAAACTTTTGAAATGTTTTATAATTAGTAAAATGTTAATCCCTTGAATAAAGAACAACTTTGCACAGAGGGAGCTCTGTACTATTTAACTTTACTGACTATTGGGAAGGCTCTCTCAGTAAAAATTCTTCTTAAGAGTTTTGGAATTATTATACTCAAAGAATCTTCATAGGAAGGATCACCCAAACTTACTAATTGTTCCACTAATGAGAATATTCTGGAACAAAAGCAAAATAACCTCTGTTTCAAAATATGCTCGTTATCATTCATGTGGGCACCAAGAACTTATCCTGTCTCACAGAACTTGGAAGGCTGAATATCTTATAAAAAACAAAAAGGAGTTTACTGTGGTACTCTCTAGTTCTTTGGACTTTATTTAAATGTCTGTAGTTCATTTATACTGAAAGGAAGTAAAACAAATCCATGGCCGAAATCACGCATAAAACCTGGTTATATGAGCCTCCTTGTTTTGACTAAGGACAATGCAATCATTTGTTTATAGAAAATGTTACTTCTATTTTACATCTCACAAATCTTGGAAATTTCCCAGAATATGGTTTTAGGGAATTGAAAACTTAGCTTGGATGCATATGCTTTTGGCTTGGTCTTTTGACACAAAATTGTTTTGGCTTTAATTGCTATAAATGTGATAATGTGAGCAGAGATTCCAGGCCATGACACCTTTTCATATAACTGCCAGTGATAGTGAAAACAAAATTTACATTTAAAGAATCAACAGAGAAAAATTTTTAAGGTGAAATTGTCATTTAATAGATAACCAGCCCAGTGTTTCCTTACAATAAAATTTATGAACTCCTTTTTTTTCCTGCATGAGATAGCTGGATAAATCAGTTCTGTTTTGTCATTGCAAGAAAAAAATCCCAATAACTTAAAAATATTAAAAGACACTTTTGTTTTTGTTTTAATACATCTCTTTTTTCTGTGATTTTAGAGCTTTGTTCTTTTTGCAGCATATACCCTTGTGCAATGTATTGCATTATTGTCTCACTGTAATTTACTTACAGTTGACTAAAGTCTAAAAATAATCATCAGCTCATGTTTCTGTTCCCTAAGCTGAGCTATTAACTTGCACAATATAAATCTGTCAAATACAAGAATGATTGATCTAAGTAAGCTAAAGAAAAAAGATGTTCAAATGCTCCCTGTTAACATGTAAATTACATTAACATAATCTTGAATTAATCAAATACACTAGTCTGTAAAGTGGCTGCCTTTTATATAAGGGGGAAAAGCTACAGAGGTATTTTAGCTGTGATTGTGCTGCACATTGACAAGTGTGTGCAAAACACAGTTGCCTTCTGATAGATGATTCATCCAGCTCCTAATTACTGCTTGAAGGTTAAGAGGGAACCTCCTGGGGCCCCTGAAGCGTGCCATGCTGTTGAGCCTGCAGAAACATCAGCTCTAAGCTGGTGTCCTTGGCAAGTATCCGAGCTCCTCAGCCAAAACCTTGTCCCAAGTGATGGTTCAAGCTCAGGTTGGAGCCCAGCACCAGTGAGCAGCAGCTGTGCTGCTCTCCCCATCCTTCATCTCTATGGGAATGAGGACCAATGCACTGCACTGAGAAACAGCATTTGGGATGCAACACACGGCACATTTCATGTCCAGTCAAAATGCTGGCAAGTGCAGTAATTCATAAAAGCTCTATTTTCTTAGAGCCTAATAGCTTTTGCCTTTAGAATACCAGGTGGTACTAATCTATTTTATTAGTTTGTCATTTATACTGAAATAGAAGATATAAAAAGACCACGTCCAAAACCATCAGCTTTTAACTTACGAAATTTTGCATGGTATTGGAAATTTTGTCGTGAACAGGCATTACAATCTGCCAAAACCCATCATTGTTTATGTCTAATTGCACTTCCACAAATAAGAAACAGCTGAACCATAAGTGTGCTCAACACAAATTAATTATTGCACAAAATAAACACAATTGTTGGCTTGTGTCTCACTACAGGGGGTTATAACATCAATGATGTCATGTTTTACTGGACCAGAGGAAATGATTCAGTTCGAGGTTTGGACACACTCCAGCTGGCACAGTACACAGTAGAAGACCACTTTACCTCTGTAACTGAAGCTGTGTATGAGACAGGTAAAAACACCCCTAAAACACTTTCTGGGTGCAGTTTTGAACTATGGCTTTGGAAACAGAGCAGCTTAAAGAACTGAGCACACTGCTTTCTGTTAGGATGACAGTTTTCCATTCTTGAAACTGTAAATACTTTCCAAGTTACAAGCAGAAACCAAACTAATATAAAGACTGAGCATTTTCTTGGAGGCCACACATTATCTAAAGAATTACAAACAAGAACCTACTGCTCCTTCCATATGTCAGGGAGAGCTCTTTTGGAGAAAGAGGAGTATGCAATTGGGCATTTAAATTGGAGCAGACCAGGGACCTTGGGGTACCCAGCTCAGATCAGCCATTCTGGCTTTACAAGGCAAGTCAAAAGCCTCTATTCATCTGTGGAAATTCCAAGAATATGCTGTGTGCTTTCACAGCTGCAGGAATTTGAGTTTCATGGCTACTGCTTGTAGGAGTTGCTCTGTTTGTGTGGCAGCCTGTGCCCAGCCTGGTGGGCAGCAGGAAGGAGATTGCCTGACCTGAGGTTCCTGTGCCCAGGGAAGGGTCGGGAGCCTTTCCCCAGACCTGCTCCTCTGCCCACCTTAGGAATCTGCTGTAGAAAGTTTCCTCCAACTGCAGGGCTTAACCTCAGAGAACAGTGTGCTCTTGATTATTTTCCAGAGATTTTGAAAGGGATTTCAGAGAGGTCAAGACCTGCCAAACTGTTTTGTTCTTTGAGTTACTCTCAGGCCCTTCATTGCTGCTCTTCACTGTGTACCCATTTCTCTTCTGCTCAAGTCAGCACACCCACACAAGGGTGTGATCTTTAAATCAAGACACACACATCCTTCAAAACTGCAGTTTCACCAGAGGACATGTTTCTAATTCTGAATCACAGAGATATACTTTCTCTATTCCATTATTGGGTATTTCTGCTTTAATAACACAACACAGAGAAACGTGTGATCTAATTTCAGGTATTAATTCAGGCTAAAAAATTGAAGTTCTCTAAATGGATGTAAAAGTATAAATTAAATACCAGCAGGCTTGAGGATCACAGAATTTCTTGCTACTTGTGTAAGTGACATCTGCTTGCCTTCCTCTTTACAGCTTCTGAGTAAGCAGCATCAGGTTCAATGAATGAATAATCTTTTACTGCTGTTCTGCACAGAAGGGTATTAGGACCTGTTCACCATACAGGAAAGGGGAAGAGGAAACCTGCTTTTTGGTTGGTTGGTTTTTGGTTTTGTTTGTTGTTTAACTAAGTTGACTAAAACCTATTTCCAGTTAGAGTTGAAGAGGTATGATCAGATCAGAACTGTGCTCTTCTTCCAGTAAATGATGCTGTTTTCCTCCCTTTGTCTTGGCAGGAATCAAATGTATGAAGTCAAAAGCCACTTTTTGTTTTAATTATATGTTTTAAGACGTACAAATTAATTCAATTAAAATTTCTCACACCTGCTTGTTCCAGTTCTCCTATTCAAGACAGCCATGTTATCAAGTGCTCGGCAGTGCTTTTAAAATTTAATCCCTGAATCCTCTTAATTTTCTACTGAGTCATTCTGAACGAGGTGCTATTTTGTACAGTTTTTTTGGAAAGCACTGCCTACTGTAGGCCATATTAAAAGAAAAAAGCAACCAGATTATGGAGCTGTGTAATCAATTTTGAAATGAAAAATGATGTTTTGCATTTCCTCATTACCATTAATAGATATGAGAGTAGCTTATAAATAACAATAACATTATAAATAGCAGCTATTTATTACCACTACAATTCAAAGGGCTAAAGCTAAAGTTATGAGAAGAGCTGTGTGCAGTATTTCCTAACACAGCAAAAAAAGCAATCAGGGTTTGATACTCTGTGAGCATGAACAGGCAGTACAGCTGCTGTGCAAGTGAAATATTGTACAGCAGTGCAAAACCCAAGTTCAGTACAGCCACTGACAGAGCCAAATTTAAAATGCAGTCAGCAAAATTCCTGCATAAGTAACTTCAGTAAATTTAAGAAAAGGACACTGAGGATTAATCTTGTTTGTAGAACAGCATGTATCACATAATACTAATCACATTACTGTAATCACATAATAGTAAGTCACTTTGAATAATGTTAGCTAGATTTCTGGCTAGGGTTTGGTGTTGATTTCATTTTGGTACAGAACAATTTCATTTTGGACATGGGTAATTTAATTGTTAGAACCATTTCCTACATGTCTTTAACTATAGTCCTAATTCTTTGTACACTGATAAACTCTTGGACTCCCAAACCATATTATCTGCATCATTTTAGCTGTCCAGCCAACACCAGCTGCATTCTCAGAGTAATAAATACTAATATAAAAAGCTTGCTTTTCTTACTGGAAAAACATAAAAGCAATGAAGAACTGTTACAGTGTAGCTTTTTGTAGAAATAATCATAGAAATAAGGCTGAAATACATTTAAAAATTCATTTAATCTGTTCTTGTGTCACAAGGCAAGGTCATCTATATCTGCAGCCTACTTCCTGACAGATGTTTCTAGGAGTAAGTCAGACAAACCTCCAAAGTGTCTGCTTCACAGCCTCCCTAGATGATTTTTTTCCTGGTGTTTATTACACGCATATTTTCCTCATGTCTAATCTTGATCTCCCTTGCTGCATTTCAAACCCATTATGTGGATATTGAAGACAAATGTCCTGCTTTTTTTCAGCAGCCTTTTCACTGTATCAAAACGGATGCATCTTTTCTCAGACCAGCAATTTTCCTCTTTTTTAATTCATATAAGCAATTTTCTAGATGCACTGTCTTTGCTATTGTTCACCCATTGAATTTTCATCTCTTTGCTGATATGCAGCACCCAAAAATGGGCTCCCATTAGATATCCTCTGAGGATGGAAAGGTTTACTTAATATGTTCCATGAAATCTGTTTCTCTTTATGCATTCTAGGCTGATATTTGCCTTTCTTAAAGAAAATTATCATGCATTTTTGACCTTGTTCCTCTAGTGATTCCTCCTAGTTCTCTGACTCCTTTTTTGCCCTGTATCCACATGTACCCTGAGCTCTGGGAGATGATGATTCCCATCTGAGTGCAGGACTTCATACTTGTTGAATTCCCCTGTTTTACTTGCGTTATAATCATTGGTGAGATATTTTTGAACTCCAGCCCTGTTCTCGAACGTGCTAACTCCACTCCTAACACACTCATACTATGTCATCATGTTAGGGAGCAGTTTTGAGCACAGGACAGACCCTATGTGTTCCCACTTCATAAATGCTTCTATTTTCACAGCAAGTAATAGCTAATTAATCTCAGTTTCCAATTTTAGTCGGAGAAAGAAGAAAAACATAATTTAAAACTTCATGCTAATTGGCTGTTAGCTTTTTTCCCCAGCATCTTTCCTTAAGTCTTTCACCCACTGCTCAGCCCTCCTGTCAAGTCCTTGGCAGCAGCAGGAATGAAGAGGCTCAGCTTGCTCAGGTCTAGTCTGATGCTGAGTGCTCATCCCAGAAGGCAGGGAGAGGCAAGGCAGGCAGGCAGGGCTCTCAGCGCACAGCCCCACTTGGAAAATGTCAAGTCAACAAACTGCCATATTCAAATGGCATTATTTTGGCAGAACAGAAGGAAAGAAGAGACAGAAGCATAAATTCAATCTCTGCTCCTTGATGCACAAAGACAAGATATTTGCTCTGTTAAAAGCGCTGCAGAAGGAGCTGGCTGCTGTTCTTGTCTGCAGTCGCTGCCAGGGGTTTGATGTCTGTCTCAAATCCTGCTTGAGCCTCCTTGGGCTAGAGGCCCCTCAGTGTGGCTGTGCAGGGCTGAAGCTCTGTGGTCCCCAGGCCACTGCCTGTTGTCAGCTTCTCAATGTCACAGCCAAGCCACTGAGCAGTTGCTCTTATTTGTTATTACTGATCTGAAATCAAAATGTATACAAAATATATATAGATTACATGAAGTCTGTATAAGAGTGTATGTTGATCAGTCATGGTCTCTTTCTAAATAGAAGCACTGCTTGCTTTGTCCTACAGGCTCACCTGCAATTTCCCAAGATTCAGGAGATTATTTAGTTAATAATCAAGTTTTTCTAGGTTTTTCAGTACTTTTCCTTTTGAGGTATGGTGTGCTGAATATCTTCTCCCATTCCCTTTATCTGTTCTTTTATTGTCTCTAATGGCTCTCCAGCTGTTACTTCTGAGAACATATTCTTTGCCATACAGGGCTCACAAAGAATCCCAGAGGTATTCAGTAATAATCTTACCTGGTGAGTCTTCAGTCAGCCTCACCTAAGATTTAAACAATTACCTATGCATATCTGTCTATTATCGTGTTATGTTCAATTTACTTCTCTTAGGTCACAGCATCCCTCTTTGTAAACAAGCTTTTCCACTTGAGTTGGTATTTTCCATCATGAGTTGTTTCTGAGATTCTTCTGCAGTGTAGAACAGTTTAGAAAGAAAATAAATTTGGAAATTTTGAAAAAGTTACAGTAACATAAACTCATATAAAAATGCAATGAATGGAAAGAATATTAGGAAACATTCTTTTATTAACTCCTCTGAAGTTCTTTATAGCATAGACATAAATATACCTCAACACTTGAAAAACTTTCAGTGGCATAATTTTTTCTGGGTTTTTTGTTGTTTTTTTTGTTAGGTAAGCTAAGTGGATAAATTTGTATACACATATACACTACATGAAAGGCTTTGTTGCATTCTTAGGAAATCTGAATTTCAAACATATTTTTTGTAAAGCATTTTTATTAAGATGAAACACTTGTTGAGAAGCCCAGCCTGAACTTTCATTTCCTTTAGTTCACCTCTGAAAAGCAAGTAAGAAAGGGGTAGTTTGTAAGATCCAGACTATGAAGGACAGAAGACTGTTTTTTTCTGAGGGAGGGGCAGAAAAGCTGTAATAGCATATTAGTAATTTATATTGGCACCGTTAGCATCCTGCAACAGTCAGAGAATTGCATTTCAGTTGCACAACTTATTTACTGTGTAAAAGTGGGGACATTCTGATTATTCACTGCCCATGTTCATTGTAAACAAGCAATAACAAAATTGCATACTGAAAACTACATTTTCAGTGTATGTAAAATCTATTTTAAGCTCTCCTGTCTTCTGCCCTTAGAAGAGGCAAGATGAGAAGGAGATGATGCATTGGTAGAACTACACTGAGTGAGTTGTGTGAGTTGTACATCACACATCTGAGCAGACACCCAAGGGGTTAGCATAAATAATTCATGAGAGAGAAAAGGATGCTCTTTGTGCCTGGCTGCACACCTCTGTGCAGGGCACCAAAGTGCTTCTTGCATAAAGAGTGATGTGGAGCAGTCTTTTACTGGAGTAGAGTTCAGCAGAAAGTCCACAGGAAGTGGTTGTGGGGAAGATGGTCCCATCCCAAAGCACTTAGAGTGGAAATTAGGAACTGCTGCCAGTATTTATAGAGATTCAGTCCTTCCTTAGTTACCTCTGCTGGGACCATTCACTGGTCAGAAATGCTGCAGAAAAGATCAAAGGTGCAGCATTCTGCCATCAGCTGGGAACAGATGGCACAGAAAAATGGGAAAATCAGAAAATGAATGACCTAGGGTGAAAAGAAAGCTTGTTCAGGTTTATATATTTCTCAAGCAGTGCAGCAATAGTTATTGTTGATAGAATCATTAGTGGCAAGTCTATACAAAGTGTCTGATAATCAAAACTGTAAATTAGAATATAATTTTAAAAGCCAAAAGCCAAACTTCAATGCCAAATTATAAAATGACATAAGTTTTTATTGCCTTCAGAAAGATCTGACTCAGACCTAGGCCTAGGCCTGCTCAGCTACTGACTAAAGCCTGTGCAGATATAAATTTTATGGTGCTTTAACAACAGTGGTCAGCTGGACCTTCTCCTTTTTCGGGTACTTAGCAGTAGAGGGGGTTAGAGTAGGTATGGAGACTGCCATCTGATGTTTGGATTTGTTCTTCATCTACAACTTAGAGCTACTGTCTACTTCTGTACTTCTGCTCTCTCATAAATTCTATAAAGCCTGCATTACTCAGCTGAATTTTCTTTTGCTTTGGGGTCATTAAGTAGAATACCTCACCTCGAGGTGTGTTTAGAGTGTAAATATTGACAGTCATTTAGGTTCAGGTTCATCTGAGAAACTGTTACACAGAGCAATTCAATACTTTGATAAGTGCTAATGCTGTGCCTTTGCTGCAGTTGGATATCTGCACAGAAATTATTTCTATCATGTTAACAAATTTAAATCAGAGCAGTCTCACACTGAGGTGACATTCATCATGGGCCAGAAACTTGAAAGAAAAAACATATTTTCATTTTAATGCAAGTATTTTGTTGTCAAGCAAGTGACAAACTTGACAGTTTTGAGGAGTTAATTTGAGCTGTACTTGAGTTAACTCTAGTAAAGTCAGGACTAGGATTTCATGAACCTGTTTCAATTTTGTTCTGGCTGATGGCACCATGGTCTCAGATGTGCCAGTCAAAGGCAATGAGATACAGCATTGCTCTCTCACATGCAGCTCACGCAACAGGAGCAGCAAATCTGTTCTTTTTAAAGATGATAACTTCTGGTACATGTGTGGTGTAGATGAAAAAGGGACTGCAATATTTCCCTATCTTCATTTTATCCCATTGCTCATTTCTTTAGCATAAGTGTGCACTGAATACTTTTTCTCAACTACTGATTCCTTCAGTTTATTACAGGAGGAGCTCTGATGATTTCTATATATAGGTTGCTTCAAAATTTCCATTATAAAAGCTCTTCTGAACTCTTTAGAGAAATGCTGACACTATTATTATCACGTCCATGATATGTCTTTGGATTCTGGCAAGAAGAAAGCCTTAAGGTTAGAGAAATGTCTCTTTTTTGTTCCCCAAAAAACCACTTAGCTATAAGCTGTTACATCTCTATTTCTCTTTTTTCACATTACTTCAGAAATTTCTGGCATAGGAAAAAATAATAACACCAGAATATTCAAAGGACTTGTCTAAACTTGGAAATTGTGAGCTGTGGCTTTTAAATCTGATATTTTGAAGTAACTTCACATGTATGCACTTAACTTTTATACTGAGGTAAATAGAGATACAGTTGTAGGGCAGTAACAAGGAGAGGGTGTTATTGTATGGCTGTATTGGCTGTTTCAGAGTTTTCCTTCTTAACAATGAGTTCTTCTGAGGCTGAACCGCAGGAAATCCCCAGGTGCCTGTGGCACTCTGCAGGAAGGATGGTCTGGTCTCTTCACTCCCCTTTGCTGGGCACATCCTTCCCTGTGGTCAGCACAGAAGCACAGCACAAGCAGTTTCTGTGGAATATCTGGAATATTCTCTTTCCCTACAGGTGCTTTGTGCTGCAGACTTTTGTTGTACAGACTCAGAGCTTTCCCTTTGTCCCGCGCCCATTTCAGAGCACGGCGGGCGCAGACAGGGAGGGTAAGGTCGCACAGTCATCTGTGAGTTTTTCACTCCCTGACTTCTGAGTGCTTTACTTTGGTCTCCATACACTCAAAACCAGTTTTGGTGAGCAAAATGACATTTATTGAAACAACTGTATTGGTAAAAGTCACAGCCTTGGTAGAGGTACACTGGTGTAATGTCCCTCTTTTCACATAAAAATGTGATAATGGTGTAAAACATGTTTGTACCTCTTGCCTCATGGAGATAATTGAATGGTTATATTTGTACCCTTTCTTTCAGTTGGATACTTTAGGATTTCAATATACTGAATTTACAAAGAAAAACCCTAAATGCAGTGTATTTTTTCCTTTGGAAGGAGAAAGAACTGACTACCAGAGGACTATTTAGTTTATTTAGTAATCTCTTCACTATTTAGTAGGGAGGAAATGCTCAATGTCGCAGAAAACTGAAAACAAGTTAATATTAGAAATTAGGCATTGATTCTTAGCAAAGAGAATTATTTACCAAGAGAAATGGTGTGTGTCTAGGTATCCTCAGACTAAGTCTTCATATCTGTGTGAAAGGTGGGCTCTATTCCAACCAAAATTATTTAGTTCAAAGCGAGGGATGATTAAGGAAATTTAGTGGCTTGTGATTAGGGTCAGACTACATAATGCAATTCTTTCTGTTTTAAAAATCCTGTTATTGTTCTCTTGATGCAATATATACAATGCTTTTAAAAATTGAAATTTAGCCATCCATTTTCTCATCCGGGAGCAATAAGACATTTCTTGGCATCCACTGCTTGCATTTCAGGCTTTTAAAAGTGCTCTTCTTTGTGTCTCACAGCACACCTGAGGGATGCACAAATAGCCTGTCTGTGCCTATATTGCTGTTGCTGAAGTGAATTCACTGTTCTGTAGTTCTGTCCTGACTCACAGCAGGCAGCACTGGAAGCAGATATTGGTGCCAGAAAATAGGTTTTGTATTAAATAGCAGAAGCCAAAGCTATTGGACTACAGAGCATTAGTCTCTCACTGATATCTCACTGGCATGCAAATGTTAAAATGATTTTGTAAAAGCTTAATAACAGTTAATTTGTAACCTGGAACTTCAGAACAAGAAGTCTTTTCTGCCCCTTTAAAAAGCAAGATTTTGTTTTCCTGTAATGCATTGAACTGGTAACAATTTCAGGTTGTATACTTCAACACAGCCAATTTTTGCTCAGTTAGGGAGCTGGATAAGAAATTCAGGCTTTGCTTATGAGTGTGCTATCCCCTCATGAAACACAGTTCTGTATTTGACTCCATGATCAAAAGTTCATCTTCTGGAAATCACTGACTTAGAAGGAAATAATTTGAGCCACAACAGTGACGCTGCTCAGAGCAGCACAAACATTCTAATGCACTAATACAAAGGAAAAATAGATAATGAGGATGCAAAGATACTGCTTGGGTTTAAGTGGAATGTGAGAGGTAGGTCAGCAATGTCATAGCAGGTACCCTCAATCCACATCTTGAGCAATAGTAAATGAAAAGCAAAACAAACTGGCTATGTGAGATAGTTAAAAGTAAGAACCCATGAAATGACAATCCTTACTGCTCTAGTTTGTACAGTAGCTCACTTGTTGTTATGAATAGCAGCAGCTAAATCCATATGCAATTTCAAATTTCCTTGCCTTGTGTTGTATGGTGAAACATCAAATTCATGCATTGATGGATTTATTTTTTCCTTCACTAATCCTCACTTAATTTCCAATTCAAGGTGTCTTTAATAAAACTCTGGATATGGTGACTGGATGTTACATATTTGATTGTTTCCTTCAGTTCAGAGTCTTCAATCTGAATTTCTCAGTGCCGTGTTTAATTTTTACAAGCTTGTTTGTTAAGCCTTTTCCACATTGTAGCCCACCAAAGTAATACAGGTTGTTATTTCAAGGATCTTTTCAATAATTGCACCTTCACTGTTTTTTTCCCTTCTCCTTCCCCAGGACGTTACCCAAAACTTGTGTTTCACTTTGAGCTCAAGAGAAACATCTTGTATTTCATATTAGAGACGTATGTGCCATCAATCCTTCTGGTTGTGCTCTCCTGGGTGTCATTTTGGATAAGCCAGTCATCGGTTCCAGCCAGAATCTGCATAGGTGAGAAGCTGATAAACCAACCCAAACCAGCCCAAACCAGGGTCATTGAGACTCCTTCTCTATTGCACATACTTGGCATCCATGTCCTGAAGTTGCAAACACTTCTGAGTTTTATGGAATTACTTTTTGGGTTGTCCATACTCAGTGCATCATGTGGATTCCCCTTAAAGCATTGCTATTCTTTAGCTAAGAAAAGTGCCTTTGGCAGCTACAGGAAGGAGACTTATAGGCAGAGGAGGCCACCGAAAGCAAAGGAAAAAACTGTCATTTTGGAAATAATTTAAACATATTCAAATACATGGCATGCACAGACAATTGTGAGGCTTTTGTGAGGTCTCACCATACATACTAATTAACACATGAATAGCAAGAGAATTATAAGAGATTAAATATAATTAATTTCAAAGAAAGGATATTCTGAAAGGGAGAGAATGCAAATCAGGTTTGATCAAGCTGCAGGTGGGATGGAAAAAATACTCCTACAGAACAGGGAATAAAGAAGGATTTCACATTGGATGAGGCCAGTGGGCAACTACACTGAGAAAGATGATATCTGAATATTTTAAAGGGACCTTTTGCATAGAAATAGTCTTTCACTTCAGAAAAATGATATCTGAATATTTTAAAGGGACCTTTTCCATAGATTTGCAATAATAATGTGTTAATCATAATTATATATTCCATGACACCAAAATCTCTCTCATTTTAATTCCTAGTCTTCTCAGCTTTGCTAACATTTTCTGTTACTCTTTTTAAGCTTTTAACTTAAGAGTCACAAGTTAATTTTAAAGTCTTCTTCCTAAAACATGACCCATTAAATGCTGCGGCATCTTAGGAGTTTCAGGTCCAGGGAAAACTCTCCTGCAGTAGGGCCCTTGCAGCAGAGGCCCTCAGTGCCATCTGTGTTGTACTAGAACATATATTTTTCAATTCCACAGGTGTCACCACAGTCCTTACGATGACAACACTGATGATGGGAGCCAGGACTTCACTCCCAAATGCTAATTGCTTTATTAAGGCAATTGATGTGTACCTGGGTATCTGCTTCAGCTTCATCTTTGGAGCATTGTTAGAGTATGCTGTGACTCATTTCTGCACTCTGCATCAACTCAGCTCAAAGGAGCTTCCAAAGGTAAATGAATTATTTGGTGTTGTTCTAAAAACTGGATTTAAATTACATTTGCTAAAAAGAATTAATTATCTTAACACTAATGGTAAATGTATTTAAGGTAGTTTCTTTTTTAGAATTAGGGCAGGGAAACATAATAATCTTGAGAAAAAGAAAAAATATTTGTATACCTGGAGCTTTTCTGGAAGAGACCAAACACACTGAAGCACTCTTCCTTCTCTCTTTTGGTATGGACTTTATGGCTACATATAAAATGTTCTGGATGTCTCACAAAAATCACTGGCACTTCTTGTCTCCCAGGCAATAGCATTAACTCACAGTTCAAAAATTGGGCTGAGCTTGGTGCCTTGATCCTACTGCAATACAGAAAAAAAAGAGTTTATAGCATTCTATGTATGAAACCTGCGCATGCATGGAACATGAGTCAGTCTCCTGGCTGATGCCTTCATGTGCTGGGTGCATCAGGTCCCTGTAGCTTTCTGCTCTCAACTTCTCTTTCAACAGCTGCACCTGAAGTCAGACTGGGATGCATTTTCCCTTCTGCATCATTATTATAACAGTGCTTTTGTGGCTCTAAAGAGTTTCTCACAACTCTGAAATGCTGTGAAATGTACTTAAAATAAAAATGGATGAAATCAACATAGGTATGTTTTGAGTCTGATGGTTGCTGAAATAATCAGGACAGGTTCATGAAGAGGTTTTGTCACATCTTCCATCTCCAGTGTATAGCAGTGCCTTCATAAGCAAGGAAAAATAAATCACAAGCAAGCTGAAAGATGATTGTCTTGCAGCTTTTAATTATGGAACTGAACCTAATATGCATGATAAAGAAAAACTTAAGCAGCTTATGAAATTTCTGGATTAATAGAAAAAAGTAAAACATGGAAAATGAGAATAATAGGAAGGAAATAAAAGGCAGAAAGAAGTTTGGTTGAGTGCTGTAGGGATAAATGACCAGAAGCAGAAATATTGTTAACTGTTTAAGCCAAATTACAACAGAGCATCACAAATGCCTAAGCAAAGCTCCTCAATATACTCAAGAAACAGGATATTGAGCTCAAGTGGAGGAGCTTCAAAACCTTTTGAAGATCGGGCAATACGTGGATAGGGGGGGTTATGTCTAGATAGTTAATCAATTAATGAGATTTTGGCTGTTTGCATGAAAGATAGGTACTGCAAATGCACAAGAATATGTTAAAAGCTGTTGTTGGGTCTAGGTGTGTGGAGGAAGACTGCAAAATGGACACAAAGCTGAGCCACCCCAGTGGGTTTTATGAGATAACGTCTATTGGGGATTGTCTGCAAATGGGCAAACACTCATTTCAAGTGAGGATTTGAGTGGAAAGCCTATAAGTAATTTTTATTGGCAAGGTAACATCAGTGACAATTCCCTGTGAGCATATCCATCTTGTGATGTAAGTGGTTGTCATTTTGCTCATAGTGTACAGAAAAAAAAAACTGCTTGGAGGTTTGGGTAAGAAAGTAGTGTTTCAGTGCTTGGATGATTAAGCATCTTTGGATCTGTGAAGGGCACTTATGCTGTCCTTGCCTTCACCTGCCTCTGTCAGATTCCCTTTCATCTGGAGCAGGTACTCATGCTTGCAGATGGGCTGGACATGGGAACTTTTAGCCTTCCAAAATGTGCATGGAAGTACGTGGAGGTACAGCTGTAAAATGAGAAAGGAAAGTTTTGTGATGACCTTCATGACCAGAAGAAATAGTCTTTCACTTCAGCCTTGTTTCCTGCCTTCTGCTGGGCATCAGGAGTGAGCAAGCAAGCCAAGTGCACTTCTTGCCCACACAAACATAGGGGTATAAGAGAAGGAAGAGTTTTTTGGTCCTAGATCAGCTTGTGACTCTGTAGAATAAGGAAAATGCTTGTCATGTCCTTTTCCTACTGTAGCCAAGGGCAAGCACTGCTTACTGATCTGGGTGTCATGGAGAGCCCACCTGACTTGTATTTCTCATTTCTTGTTATAAAAACAAAAACATCACAAGGGCAAAAATACCAGCTAAAATCTCATGTCACTGTCTAGCAGGTACTTAGCAATTTATGTGTGAGTATCGTCACTGTGAATGCGTTGTCCTCATTAGCGTATTCTCTTGTGGACACAGGTTAATTGGAAATCTCACGTCCCAGTTTGTTATTCCCATATGTGAGCTGATAGAAAATTTGCACTCAGAATTATGTAAATAAATGTAGGAGGTGAAATGGAAATGTCACCCTCTCTCTTGTATAGAAATTAGTTGTACTCACTTGCTTCCCGCTTTGCTCTTTGAAGAAGTTGGGCACAGGCGTATCAAACCCTTCTGAAGCCCCTGAGAGCTCCAGTTTTGAACATAAACTGGTGAAAGAGCTCATCATATCCATGCTCTTGCAATGTTTCCCATCATGTGAACCAGGACCCACAGAGACACCTTCAAAGCTAATGGCAAAAGCAGAGGAACCACCTGCTGCAAGGGAGGTCAGGCAGAATGTGCCATTCACATCAGCTCCAGAACAGCAGGCTGCTTCAAAGGAGAGGTTGCTTCTCCTCAGTTTCTTCTCTTTTGTACAAAGGCATTAATTGTGTCCTCTTACAAAGCACAGAAATATTCCTTGGGTTTCCTTTGTCTTTTACCTAAACCTCCACTGTTAAGGCAGAATGGAGAACAGTTTGAAAACTGCAAATCATTTTATAAGTGTGATATTCAGCCTCTGTGGTATTTCTGTGCAAGCCTCATGCAGTCTTTATGAGCACCACATAAGCTCCAGGTGTGCAACACTCTGGTTTGAAATATTTTTAAGCTTGAGCAGCTTTATTATCCAGTGAAAGTGGCAACTTTCCTCCAATTCTGTTGGCTCTTGGATGTCAGCAAACACTTCACTTAGTGTAAACAGCAGCCCCAGTATCAGGTGTCATAGACAGTGCTTTTTGGGTGATGTACAGCATCTTTCCTGAATGGTACCGATTTGGTGTCTAAATAGAGCCCTCCTTAGTGCCAGCTGCCATTTCCTCATTGACAGCTGGCATCCAGAAAAAACCTAGTGTGACATTTCAAACTGGAGCCACAGCTGAACACTCACAGCACAATTTCTTTTTTTGATACAGTGTAAACTGGCTCAGTCTTTCATCATGTTCAGTTCTTCATAACAGTCTGGAAAAGTCCCTTGATAAACCCACTCTATAAGACTGCAGTTTTTTATAAATTAGCAGGTATGGTTCTCTAGACTAACTCTCTCCTTTCCAAGCTATGTGATCCAGCACTTTTGCTGTAACCTCCCCTCTGTTTTGCAAGAGCCCAGCCTTGTTGCACTGCAGATAGAATCCTGTACATATGCACTGCTTATGGTATTTTCTGCTTAAGTGAGAACTGCCCCTTGGGGAGCTGAAAGGAGTCAGGAACAGCCTCATAACACATCAGCCTCCTGGGAATCGCTCACATGCATTGTGAGAAAGGAGAAGTGGCACGTACACAATGTCCTTTCATGCTCTGAAATAAAACTAATTCTCAACAACTGATAGCCAGCCCTACCTGAGAGAAAAATGGACTCTTAAACTGAGCAATGCCCCAAATCCTGATGGTTTTGAAGTACAGATGTCATAATGAAAAATGAAAGCAGGGGAAAAAAGTCGGGACTCTTCTGTCAGGTTCCTTTATTTTATTAACCTTTGAAGTACTGAGTGCATTCATGAGGTTGTTGCTCTGGTGCCTCATTTCAAGTGCCAGGCACTGCTGACAAAGGCTCCTCTGCCATCCCCAGCACTCCCCTCAGCTGCCTGGACTTTTTGAAGCAGAAGAGAGAGATTTTTATAACAGAGTCAGGCCTCAAGTGAAAACTTGAGGTTTGAATTTTAGTACTACCCTGGGGATTATGGAAGGTTCAGACTGGAGTTTTATGGATTGAACCTCTTAATGCTTTATAGGCAGATTCTCGTCCCAGCCTTTCAGAGGTGTGGGAGGCCATGTGGAGGATGACCAAGGTTTTTTGGTAATTGTATTTTTAGGATGATATGTGTGTCATCCTAAAAGCTACATTTGAGCTATGTTTATGTCTCAAATAAAATATCCTCCCCTTTTTTTATTTTTTTTAATTGAAAGTGGAAAGCTGCATTAATCCCTTTTCTACTGCCATTTGTTCTGCTTCACTGATTCACAGCAGCTTGAGGACATTGTACAGACTCCACTTTAATTTTCAAGGGTGTCAGTAATTTTAGATGAAGAAGACAGGGCTCGTGCTGTACACATGCACCCTGGGCAGAAGAGCAATTCTGTACCAGCATGGAGACCACTTAGGTGGCTTAATTGGCTTTCTTTGACTTTAATAGCTGGGTATACCTAAATGAGCTTTTTGTCTGGCTGCACATGGGGATGTACATCTTAACCTTTCAAAAGTTTGTCCTTGTGTAAACTGTTTCTTTTCATGATGCAAATGGAAAAAAGCAAGTTGCTCAGAAGAAAGAGATTCTGCATTCTACACTTCACAAATAATTTTTTTAGACTTGTCTTACATTTATGCCACCTACTGATTTGGGGGATAATAAAACTATCAGGAGAAAATAAAAGTTATATATATACCTACCTGAATTAAAATGACCCCTCCTCAAAGTATACATAATAAGGTTTAGTTTAGATACAAAATTGGAGCCGGTCTTTGTAGCTCGTTTCTGCTGGTGTCTCTACAATATCTCAAGCCAAACTGAGTACCCCAGAAATTCCAAGGAAGTTTTAGAGCTGAAGCTGCAGCTGATGTCTAATCCTGTGTCCTCTGAGTCAGTAACAGAAAACCCACTGACTTCAAAGGGTGAAAATTTCATACATGAACTTTATGGCTCTGAGCCATTTCTAATCAGAGAAACAAAACCCACCAGAAGGCTTATACAACATTCTCCAAAGACCTGTCTTGATGCAGTGAAGCACATAAAAATATTCTTAACCCTAGCATAACGTTGAACTTAAAGCACGAGTTTCAGGACTTGACAGAAAGTATCACAAGCTATTTAGTATTAAGTCAGCTGTGGGTGGGGCTTGTCCCTCTTTATTTTTAAAGTCACTTGATTTTTGTCACAAAGCACCAGAAGGAGGTAGCCAGTTGCACACAAGGAGAGTGTCTTCCATCCTGGGGTGCTGGATTTGGGGTGCAGCCAGCTCAGCTGCCTGGCCTGGCAGCTCCCCCACCCTCTCCATCTCCAGGCTGGGGCTTTGTCTTCACACTTTCTAGGCACTAACCTTTGCCAGTATTTGCCCTGAGCAAAAGACAGTTTACTGTTGTGCCTTTCAGGGATTTGCTGCTATCTTAAGTAAAGTTCCTTGTCCATATTTGAACAAATCCAGATTTTCTTGACAGTGCTTCAAAAGTCTTTGCTGTATAGCGTTGCTTGAGTCAATGTTTTCCCCATAAATGGAGGCTTTGAGAGAGAGCTGAAAGGAGCTGCCAGTGCATGCAAGTGCTTGTCCTTGAAGTTGAGGAGTGAAACATAGGAGGAGTCAGAGGAAAAATCCCATTTGCTGCAGCTCTAAATAAACAGGTGATGAAACATGCACTTAAGTACCTGCTGTTGTGTTCCCCATCAGATTATTGATGATGATGATGATGAAGAAGAGAAGAATGCAGTCCTGGCAGCAGTGACAAACAGTTGCAGTGCCCCTGACAATACAAACAAGACTGATTCAAACAAAAGCAAACAAAGCAGCAGTGACAGAAAAAGGGAGAGGAATCAACACAGAGTGTGTAGTTCAGCAATGTCGGTAATGAAAAGACTTTTCTGTATCTTTGACTGTTTCCATGTTAAAAACCCTTACCACATAGACAACTATGCCAGATTCTCTTTCCCATTATCATTCATCATAATTAATGTACTTTATTGGGTGTATTATTTGTATTTCTAAATATTTTATTTTGTAATATTTGTTTAAAGTTTAGAAAGTGGACATGGGAGGGGAAGTTGCTGAAAAATGGTGAAATTACATTTGGATAAGGGGATATAAAAGGACATGCCACCTTTTCAAGTGTATCTGAAAATTTTGTTAGCTCACTTTTCTGCATTTAAATGTCTGTCATCCAAAACTGGCTTTGTATTAGCATGCATGTCCCAAACTACTTATCAAAGGCCAATAAGTCCTTTTTTAAAAATATTTAATGATCAACTTTGTAAAATAAGAATTATATTATACTTGTTTCTGAACTCCATTGAATAAATGTAAAAATGAAATTAAATGTTGTTTTCTGCTTTCTGTACTCAGTTCCTTCTAGTTTTGTCAATTATGCATACATTTTCCAGATTATATAAGGAAATGTTTAATGGCAGATCAAAGTGGTTTTGTTATTTAGCAAGAAACAGTTCTGAAGACATGAGCTACCAAACAAATAATCTGATCATCTTTGTAAGGTCATAAATACGTATTAAGATCCCTCTACATCTTTAGACACCACTCCCATAGGCATCAATGGCTTTTCTCTGTAAGTGCAGGGCAGACTGCAGAAATGGACTGGAGCCAAAAGGTTTAAATCCAGAGAGATGTATTTCTGTGAGTGAGGATTTAGTTGTTCACCAATCCTTAATGGAAAATGGTAATTTATCCTGACATTTATACTCTGTACTCTGCTCAGTCACAACTGCCTGGGTAACTACTATGTAGAGGGAAAATTTGATATGCTTAATTTTCAGCTTAGTAAATCCTCTTGAACTACACGCAGTTAAAAAAATTTCACATAAAGGTGGAAAACTTCTTGAATAGAAAAGAAAACCCTGTATGTGTGATAGCTCTTGGTAAGATAGGAGAAGTTTTACACAGATAAAATGATGACCCTCATGAGAGAATGGTTACAGGTGATGAAAAACCATTGCAGTCTTTCCAAGTGGTTACTTCACTGACAGATCTACAAGCCTGTCTCCTGCACTGCAAGCATGAAAGTTGAAAGGTGCTTATTATTATACATTTCTCCTGACCATAATGTATGTCTCTGTTGTATATATAGGTATAAATGTGTGCATGTGCTATTATGCACTGTGTATTTCTGATGATCAGACTGCACACATGCAAGTGCATTAAAAAGCTCCCCTAATGTGGGCAGACTTGGACACACCTGATCACCAGGGTGCTGCCTGTGAAGAACATCATTACATGAAGGGAGAAAGTGGGAAATACCAGGGTGAGACAGATTTGCCCTTGCTCCCATCTAAATCCATAAAAATCATTGCACACTGGTAGGCAATTTTTAGGTCACTAAAATCCCCTCAGTATTTTTATTTTCTAAGGGTTGATGACTGAAAATTTGTTTCTCTGCCATTATTAGTAATGCCTTTTGCAAAGCTTATTGGGGCAATGCAGCTTCAAGAACAGTCTAGTGCCTCTTGGTACCTTGTGGCTATTCCTGCTTTCATATGAAAGCAAATACATTCAAGAAATCAAATTAGGGCTGCTTGTGTTAATGAGCAACAAAAAAAAAATAAATTATTCTTTTATTTAACATTCTGCTACTGAATATTTAACTTGAAACCCTTTATTCAGGAACAGGCTGCTTGACATTTTTTCTTGGAGGTGTAAAACTGGACTCTCAGTTTCCAATTCCAAAACTGGACTCTTTCCAATTCTTACTCCCATAAAATTCACAGAAGACAAATATTAAATCTTTGTACTTTTCTTAAATTTGAAGTTTACATTGTTCCTGAATCTTTTCAAATAACCTGTCACGTAACACTAAATTTGGGATAAACATTAACTGCAAGCATAAAGTAAGCATTTAGAGCTTTGTAGCTTCCAATTAATTTGGAGACAATTCACCTTAAATATTATTTGTAAAAGCTGCTGAAAGTCTGAGAATTTTTATTGACAATGCATTAGCTGAAAACAGGGTCTGTTTTTCCACTGATGTGCTAATTGTAAGAAGTGTTATACAATGAAATCCCCCATGTTTTCATGAAAGAATTGACTGCACAGCCAGATTATTCATTATTTTGCTTTGCATAATTCTGAATTAATTGCTAGTTTCAAAAATAAAAAATGTGAATTTATTGTAAAAGATGTTCCCAACAGATTTCCAGTATGGTGTATGAAGAATGAAGAAGGTCATTTGAATTATCCTGTTCAAACATAGCTTCTGTCCCTAGAAACTCCCAAATCCCTTGGAGTTAGTCATAAAGGCTCCCCTGAGTAAGGAGCATTCATGAACAGTTCACTGAATGCTACAACTCAGAGGAAAGTTAGAGAGGGGGAAGCCTCTTTCAGTGCCAAGATCAGGGGCCAAAGTTGAGGCTGAGGAAATGAAAATTACATTGGTTTCATATCTGATGAAAATACCTTGGACTTTTGGCAACCATTTTCTGGTTGATAGTTGAGTTTCTTAGTTTGATTTTAATGTTTTGCAATCAGTCTCATAATTCAGAAATGTTGGATTTTGAGACCACTTGAGGCAGATGTGCAGTGAGGGACCTGAGGCAGGTGAAGGGGGTTTCAACAGGAGCTGATGATGCATCCTCATGCAGTTTGCTTTGCTCCTAGCGAGACATGCCCTGCTTTCCATGGATCTGAAAGCAGCAGCCAGCCTGAGGAATAACTTTCTTTCCTTTGTGCAATGTCTCCAAGCTTCATCTTTTAATTGATTCAGCAGCCATCACATAGCTGTTTAAGCATTGTGCAGACTAGAAAAATACCTCTTACCTTAGTAAGATTTTTGATATTGTTTTCTTACTAAATGGAAAAGTATCATGAAAACAAAATCCTATGCTGAGATATTTAATCAGATATAGCATTTTATTATTTTTTTTTAGATTTAAGACATTTGAAGGTATTAACACTTGCTACCTTTCCTCTTCATCAATTATCTGGTGTTCTTCTGATTCACCTGTGCTTTAGGTATCTCCTGCAGTCTGCTTACCGTGGTGCCATTTGTGATACTTTGAGAGTGTTTGAAATATTTCACCTAAATCAAGAGGAAAATACTAAGGAAGGTGATATTTCAGGTCAGGTATTCATTAACCCTCTCATAAGCTGAGAAGGCATTTTAAGTCACTATCTGATAATTTCTTTTGAGACATGAACAACTAAATATCCCATCTGAATACTCCAGTCAATACATATGGCAAGCATAAGAGAAGGGCATCCATCTGTTGATCTGAGTATCCATTTTCAGCACAGTGGTCTTGTTTGGTAAGACTGCAACAGTAACTTAAATTTTCCTGCTTTGTAAGCCTCATCGTTTTTTTGCACTAATTATTTTAAGATAACTGTTATGCCTTTTTGCGTGGGAAAATACATTAAAAAAACAAGAACAAAAGGTGCCCCACATTGTCACCCTGTTATTCAAAATGAAATTACCTAAAAGATTATAGACTAAAGAAAACCCACGTGCAGTAAAGCTGATGCTGGAAAAACAGAACCACAAAGAGGGGAATGTGCTGCTAGGAGCCCTTGGCAGTGGCTGGTGCAGCAGAGTGCCTGGAGCACCTCTGCCAGGGCAGCCCGGGCGGGTGCTGGGAACTGGAGCTGCTGGAACAATTCACTCGTGCAGCGGTAGATGGAGCTCATTAACTGCTCTTCATCACTGACCGAGCACATGCAAGCGGCAAGGGCTACTCAAGGGGGACGCTGGGGAAAAGCTGCTCCAAGCTGACATTTGTACTGTGGTAAGTAACCAGGGCGTGTTAGTAGTGACAGATTAATTGAAGTCAGGCAGGACAGCAGTGTCAGGTGGACTATTTCTCACACTGAGTGAGGTTCAGCCTTCTCCAGCCCTGATTGTTGTGTCCACCATTGAGCCGCTGAAATCGAACATATTCTGCCAGTCCACAAAGTAACTTCGTGACTGCAAAACCTTGTGTTTAAAGCATGAATTTTCTATCCTTCTGTCAAGGTTTTCTCCTGCAGGTTATAATGTTTCAAATCAAAGCACCTCAGTATTTCAAGGCAGGCAGAATAGTGGCTCTATTAACAGTTTCCCTATAAAGATTTATGAATCCTAAATAGATGTTCTCAGGCATACTGCTAACAGTTTCACCAAGATCAAGATAATTTTAAAAGCCAGTTTCAGGCAAGAAAATTTCCCTTGAAAGAAGGCTGGTTGCAAAGGTGAGAAGATGAGTTGTGAGAGTCTTCTGGGTGGATTAATAAGTCACTGCAAGAATAAGCCATCTCAACCTGAGAGCTGAAAACTAGACTGAATTCTTCTTGTAGAGTAGTGGGTGCTTGACAGTGCTTAAAGCAGCTAAGCTGGACATAATTTCAAACTCTGTAATGGATTTGCCATCACTTGTTCTATAACTTTATAATTAAAACCAGGGGTCCACTTTAATAACATTGCCAAATTCAGCTTTTAATCATTTTCCATCTGGAGACATCTTTTTTTCCCTGGTCCCATCTGACTGTCAAACTTTCCATCCTCAGAAAGGATAAGGGGGTATTCAGGGGCATTTCAGTCTCATGATGTGAGTTTACTCATATAATTTGGGTTCTGGGTTTCTTTCCAAATTGGAATGGACCCTATTTTCCTATTCCAGATCAAACACAGACAAAACTGCAGAAGACAAGAAACCCCAGAAGATTTTAGCACCATCACGTGTGTGCACAATCCATGACCCTGATTCATTTTGAGATTCTGCTCTGAAGTTTAATCCAGATTTAACCACTGGATAACTTAATCTGTAAAAACACACAAATATCTGCACTACTGTTGTTTTCCTTGCTGTAGGAGGTAGTTTTGGAACCTAGACAGTGAAAGGGTTTGATGCCAGGTTTATTTGATTTCTCCTAAAGGCAAGGAATTTAATATTTCTGTTTTAAAATCAGATCAGGAATGGATTCAGGATATCAGCTTGGGTTCTAGCTGGGGCTTGGCCACTTTGGATGCAGAACAAGCTGACAAAATTAGAAAAAAATTAACATGAGAGTATAAAATGGAGTTCAACCCTGAATTACATATTGATTGACATGCTCAGCCTGTCAGTGCCCCTGGTTTTCATGTAAAAGTTATGGATGTTGCATCTCAGAAACAGTAACAAGCATGTGAGATTGGTCACCAAGGGCAAAGCTGGCATTGCATGCACTCATATATTCTTGGAAAAGAGAGAAGAAGGGATTGTCTCTTGTCTCCTCCTTTTCAATGTCCCAGTTTTGTTATTTATCCAGCACCTGCTTTGAAAGAGTGCCAGTACAAGGTGACCAAAAATGCTGCATTAATCTCTTCTACAGGAACCATCTGTTTATAATGTGCATTTGGATGCTGATCCATTAGACTCGTGTGCTGGACCATGCTGTGCATGTTTATAAGTCAGTCCTAATCAAAGTGCTTTCCATTCTCAGCAGTATATTTTAGATATCTAATGAATACAACTGTCATTTTTGTGGTTTTTCTTTTTTGGTGGTATTTTCCATGCTTGTGAAGAAAAGATCTGTAGGAAAAGCTTCCACCCTATGCTCAACATATGAGTTGGCTGCAGGGATCCAATCCAATCCTTGCTTACCTTGATAACCCTTGAGTGCATTTTGGAGGACAGAGCTGACAGTGTCTCTGAGTGAAAACACCACAGCTGCTGCCTTTGTCCAGCAGCAAGGCCAGACGAGCCCAGGCACCTTCCATCCAGTAATATTGGGATCATATTCCAGTAAGTGTTGACCTCAAAATAATAATATAGCAGATTAAGTCTGAAGAAGTTTTTAAACTAGGCAAATATAAATCAAACCTTGCTCTCTGCTTCTTTATCAGAAGGATAAGATATTGAGCATTATTTTATCTTTCCCCTTTATCATCTTTGTTTTAGTATTGGGCTCAAGTATCATTACTTTTTGAGGCTCTTTCATAATGAAAGATTCTGAGAGCCTTGTAATTTTTTTTTTCATTAAAAGAAAAAACTAAAGTACGATGTGCAAATAACTATAAACTTTGAAGTCTGAGGCTTCCTATGCCCCAGGATAATTTTAATTCTACTGAACAACCTTTTCATGTAGTGCCAGTCCACATTTTGTGAAGTCTGATAATAGGAACTGATAGCTCTGGAGACTTCCATAATTTCCATACAGGACTCCTTAGGGATGCCAACTACATGACTGACCCTGCACCATTTCAAACCCACATATTCTTACATATTTTACTGTTCTTATTTCAGGTGTTACAAACAGCCAGACTGAAAAATGCAAATTCCTTATTCTGTTGCTGTCCTTACCAGCACATTCCAGCTGCTGGGTAATGGTAAATATTTTCTTTGGTTGATCATTCTTACCATGCAGCTCCAACTGAATATTCTGTCATCTTTAAGGCCTGTAAAAAGCCAAAAGGAAGAAGAGCCAGTTCCTTTATTTTTACTCTAATAACCTAAATTCCCAATTTATAAATTATCATTTCTGGGCCAATAATTCAAAGTTGCATTTGCCTTGGGTTGCCACACATTACCTTTTAAGGAGACTTGGACAGTGCCTGACCCTTTGCTTCCACAGCCCAGCTGTAGGTTTCTGTTTCTGTAAGCAAGTGCACACAATAGCCTGAGCTGGATTTCATTCCTGTCAGACACCTGGAATTACAGCACAGCTCTTTACCAGCAGGATCAAAAGCTGTTCCTGGATGTTTTGCATGTCTGCACATGCCTTTTTTCCAGCTCTAGCATTTCCCTTCCCAGAAGGCTCTACATTGTTCTGTGATAACATCAGATCTCCAGATGCACTGCCATGCTGTACTAGAGATGACAGACCAACAAGCCAAAATCATCAATTTTAATGATATTTCAGCATCATCCTTGTGAAATAAACAGGGCAGGAGACTTTTTCTCTTGGCAGATTTTTTGTTTATAACATCCTGGTCCTGTGTCATTCCTGTGGACACTTCAGCCATCAATCTATGTTTGTCTAAAGTGGTTTATGCCAGAACTTTAAATGTGGAGAAAGCTGAAGCAGCCAATTTATTGTATTCTGAAAAGGACAAGCCTCATCTGGCAATCCAGTGAGGCTGAGTGCATCTGGTTAATAGTGCATCCACTTTCTCAGATCCAAATTGCTCTGTTAGTTTTCATGACCCTCTTATCTCTGTGCTGTCTCTTTCCACCCCGCTTTCCTTATCACATAATAGGATTGTGTCTGTATCTTCCAATTTCATTTCTATTGGTTTCCAATCTGCGGGATGCTGGGAGCGTGTGCTGGTCCATCAGCCTCTCCTGCTGAGATGGGATCACTCACCCCCAAATGCCTCATCTGCACTGCAGGGAGCTCCTGGCATGGCTGATCACTCCCTTTACCTCTTTGGGCTTCACTTCTGATTTGAATCACTCCCCACACCAAGGGGAACCACTCTCCACACCTCTGCCTATCAAGGGCTCTCTAAAAATCTTCAGAGTATTAACTAGAAGTTAGATGTTTCAATATATATCTGCCCACTAGTCCATGCTAGCTAATTTTTTTGAACCCACTGTTTTATTTTTATGAAATATGATAAAGGAACAGAAATCTCAGAGACAGGACATTCCTACAGGATTTGTGTAAATTGATGTCCAGGTCAGAGAGACATATGGGAGGTACCCACTGAGAAAAACAAGAGCTGGAGTCTTTTTAAATCCCAGAGAATACACACTGGAGAGGGCACATGGAAATGTCTCAAATGCAGAACAAGCTTCAGTCACAATTTACGTCTTCCAGACGTGAGAGTCAATCAACACTGAACCAAAAATGTGGAGAAAATCAAGCTTCATTAGCTCTAATATTCATGAGTTACTTCTCTCCTCCAGTCCTCAGAGACTGAAAGTGAGGTACAAGGTCAGAGGCACTGCTCTCTTTCCTTTTTTTCCCTCCAAATTACAGTGGGGTTTAGAATTTACTTCTTCAGCTTGGTCCTGTGAGAATACCATGAAAACAATGCTGGTATAGCTATAGAAAAATATTTATATTCCTAATATTCCTCTTGCTCTTACTTTCCCCCCATCCTCTGCTCCTTCTTTCATCTTTATAAATCTTTGTGAACACACTCTTTTAGAATCAGATTTTTTTTTTTTTAACCTGAATTTAAGTCTGTCTTGGTGGCATGAATTAGACAAAAATCAGTCTGTCCCTTGCACCTCTGGCCCTGGGTGGCCTTATGGAAATCAAATTAGAATATACAAGGAATAAGAGTTAGTGGAAGAATTGGCTTCAAGTTTGCACAATAAAAAAATTTTTAAAAGAACAACTGAAGTAAAAATATCAGTTGGTAGCTGAAACAAATTTCTTGTATTCATCTCCCAAGGAGATGACGTATTTGTGATTCTGATAAAGACCAGGTCAGTGGAATTTTACAACATATGCAGAAGGTATTTAACCTAGAACTTGAAGAACAAAGTAATGATCAGAAGAGGGTGCTCTCAGCTCATGTTGTTTTGGTTTGTTTTGAACATTTTGGTGGAATTCAGCAGAATTTTCCTCTCTCTTTGTTGGCATTAATAAAAGGTCTCTTTGTAATATATTTTCTGGCATTTTTCACTAAAGAGATTGCTCTTCTTACTGCACCATGTGCAAAATACGGGCTCAACTTTTTGATTCCAGATTTTTCTATATGTTTTAGAAAGCTTTCTGTAATATTAGCTGAAGTCATTTCACAATGAGCTTTGTGTCTGGGCTCCCACTATTTTGTAGGTTCTGTTTATGTTCTCACGCAGTCATACTCTGTTGAAATAAGCATTTACAGGAACTGATTTCCTAGCACTGTGGAGAGTTTTAAAAGTTGCAAGAACAGCAATTCATTCCAATATCAGTTGCATTTTTAACCAGGCATGAAAAAGAAACAATAATATATAGCTTCAGTGATCAATTTCTAATGATTGAAATATCACCCATGCCTAAGTATTCACAAAAAAATTTATTAATTGATCTTTAGAGAAGAATTTAATAAAAACTTAGTGCTGCCAATGAAATTTTTAGCAAAGCATTTGATCGCAGAGTTCGCTTCAGGGAGCATGATATATCAGAAAATACCTGACATTTGTTAAGTTTTATTAAAGCAGTGCTGATGTCGTGGATAAAAATAAGCCTTTTAAAACTTAGTTGATATATGGGTGCAGTTTTTCCATTTTTTGGATCACCAGTCTTTAAAGGTGATGAAACTATGCTGTGCATGCAGTACTAGAACACAAGAATAAGTGATGGCTATAATCCTGGATGTTTGCAGACTCTTTCCTTGTCTGAAATGGTGAAGCACGGGGCAAATTCAGGCAGAAGGAAGGCACTGTCTGTTAGTTGGTGCAATGCAGCATTTAGCTCTGGTCCAGCCTGCTCATAGAAGAAATCTCTCTGACTCTGATTCCCCACTATTGCACTTTTTCTAGTACTTAGATAAAGTCCTGTGTAGCCATCTTTTATCAGTACATACCAAAACTGCCTGGAGGGGGAGAGTCGTGCTTCTTGTATTGAACAGCAGTGATTGGAATGGATTGCAAAAGGATTCTCACTCTTTGTGCCTGTGTGCATATATTTATCTATGTCTGGTGTGCCTGTGTACATATATCTATTTGTGTCTATACATGAGTCGTACAAATTTGTCCTGAAAAGGCACAATTTTATTAATGGATTCCTTCTGCACTTTAGACACTGCTTTTTAATTATGTGCATCAATGGTCAGGTCAAACATCAAACCAAGTAATAAACAGGGCTCCTGCAGGTCCACGTGCAGAGAGTGCTCCTCATCAGAGCGGCCTTTTGGAAAAAAGTTAAGAAAGTGAGCAGAGGGAAAACCAGCATCCCTGCCTCACTGTGTCCTTTTCCATGTGGGGAAAAATGGCTGATGTTTGCTAGGACTCTGATTAAGGAAAACCCGTCTTCTACCATTTTAGACATAGGCTTACAATTTCGTTTTCTTATAGAAGAAAGGGATTAAATCAAAGTTAGAAAACACACAAAAATATCAGTTTTCTCATGTAAAGTTTATCTGAAAGCACCATGTTACAAGGAGGTAAGGTGTTACTGCTATTCCAAGGATTTCCATCCAGGTCCCTGCTGTCCCTGCACTCCTCAACATGACAGGTAAAAACTGAAGGAACCCTGGGCAGCACTGTCCCAGCTGTCAGGAGAGAAGCTCATTTCTGGCCTCATATGGTTTAGTCATAAAGTGGGAACCAAAGGCGTATTAGAGAATAAAAGATGAATTATTTGATATCCAAAACATTCTGAAGGAGTGAAGTCAGAGACCACAGGTCACCCTTGCAGCTACTTAGGCTGGGAGAGTGTCTGGAGGGTCAGCACTGAGTGTGTATTAAGGAGTCCTAGGAAAAAGCAGGGACAGAGCCATTGGGTCAGCAGCAAGCCAGCACAGCCAGAAAGGCCACACACACCCTCTAATCACACTCATTGTGAAAGAGACACTAAAACGTGGAAAGAAATTGCAGAGGGATGTTCACAAAATCACAGCTGACCTCTCTGAGATTGGACAGGGAGCATAGATATAAATGATCTGCACTGCAGCTAAAACACTGCATTGCAGACAGGAGAACAGTTTTGCCCTTAAGATCTAGCAAGTATTACAGATACAAATGTGTGTAAAGCATGACCTGAGAGCTGGTAACATGCTGCTTCCTTTGCTGCCTGGCAAATGCAGTCAGGTTTGGCTGAGGGAAAAAATGATGTTAGCAACAATCTCTCAGTTTCTAAATGCCTGGAAGAAAACTGGCAGAAGTGTAATGAGAGCCCTATAAAATGACACTTTCAAAAGTATCAATCTATTTCACCTATTTCCAAGAGAACTTTCTACCCAAAATGGGGCTACTGCAGTAAGACAGGGGATAGACAATCCCATCCCAGCGCACCACAATTTCCTTGTCTGATTGCCCTTGCATTTGTTGAGGTGTAAGCTGAACAAAAGAGGAGTCTGAAGGTTTGATTTTCTATAGATTTTACTTCCCACTGACAAACCAGCAAAAAGAGCACTGTAGTGTCACAGAGCACTGGCTTGAGATTTTCTGAGACTTTAGTGACAGTCCCAGCTCTGTTGGTGTCCTTTACAGCTGGAAACTCCTCTCTCAATAACATTTCATGTAAAAGTGCTCTGTCTAATAAACCAAACTATTGTCAGCAATTACATATTTCTCTTTAATTAAGAGAACAGATTTTGAGTAGGACTTTGGGCATCCCACTCTCCTGGATTACAGGAAAGGGAGGAGTGCTGGATTTTGGGATATCTTCTAGTCCTTGTTTCTTTGTCTCTATCATGACCTTTATTGTCAGGGCAAGGGCAGGCACAAAGACATGTGATAAGTCATATAGTGAAGATAAATGCTTGGATTTGAAATATTTCTTAATAAAAAAACAGTGTTAATCAAAAGCAGACAGTTTATGCTTATGAGCTCTGAATCACAGATTTTTGGATGTGTAGGGCTAACAAACATGAGTGTATATGTAAAACAACTATATGCAAACTATTTTGCAATAAAAAGCTACCTTGTTTTTAAGGGAAATGTAAGTAAAATGTTCCAAAAATCTCTAGTTTTTCTACTTCAGTGGAAAGAGATGATTGCTTTTCACAAGAAGCCATCATAGCATTTTCTCTGTTTGATGCCTCAGCCTATAAAGAGTGATCTGAATCATTTCACTACTGAAAATATCAAAGAGCAATGGGTTGTTTTCTATAGGTCACAACAAAGAATTTATATTCTATGTTTCTCTTGGTTTGTCTTTAACTTCACCAGCACAATCAGAGCTAGCAAACAGACTGTAAATAGTTGCTCCTCTGGCTTCACTATCTGAGGGAGCAACAAGCTGTAAATTGCTATGGATGTGCATAGTTTTGAATGTTCTCTTTTTTGTTTTGGCTTGTATTCTTATTTTGGCTGTCCCGGAAAACCTGAGCTGATTACAGGTACAATGTAGATCTCTATTTGTTGGCAATTGCTATTCAGCTAATGATTTAATCCCCTGAAATTCTTGAATAGCTTTTATTGTTTACTGCTAAATATTTTTACTATTCATAAAGAGCCAGGCTATGAAAGCTGTTGCTAAGCCAACTTGCCTCCAATGATTTGCAATGATTTGACATTAAAAAAAAGGACCACTAGTTTATGTATTTTCTGGATTATACTTTTCAACCAATTCCTAATCACCTGCTTCTGAGTGACAGCCACTTTACTGCAGGTGGGATATCAACACAACAGCTAGAATGTCTCCTGCTTCCTTGAATAGACAGCACCAGGGCTTACCAGGGCAATTTTGGACCTCTGAGGAAAACATAAGCAAGAAAAATACAGAAATCCTGAATAGACTTCAGACTACCATATATGTTAAAAAAAAATCAGGATGGATTTCTGCAGTAAAACTAAAGCAAAGGATATTTGGCTGATTATGCACCTTTTACCCCTTGTTGGCAAAGTCTGTGGGGATTAATCTCAGATTTTTTAAATTAAGGAAAATGAAACTAAAAACAGCAGCAGCTGGGTCTTGATTCATAACAAGCATTTGTAAAAGCTGATTTTCTTTTCTCCAGTGACAACAAAAAATGCAATGCATGTTTTACAGTTAAAGTTCATTTGTGTATAAAGAACCACAAAGTTATTTCCTCATTGCAATGACTGTAATTGTATTGCTTCAGATAACCCACAGACATTTCTATAGGACAGAGAACTATTCAGTACCATGTGAATTCAATCCTTTTCAGAATTATCACAGCTGGAGGATAGGGAATAAATGACTGAATGAAGGTTTGCAAAATCCTGCTCTACACTGACCCAGGGATTTCAGCTATTCATGGGACTGTTTTGGGGATCTCTTCATCAGTAAGTTATTTTGTCTATAAAATTTTCCAACAGTCCTGTATTTAACAATACATATGTAATTTTTTCACATTTGAGATCTCTTTAAGGTGTATGTTTTTAACACTGACTTTTCAAAGGCTTAAAAAGCTCTATGTGATGCACTTTGGGGAATTTTGTCTAAGTAGAGGATTGAAGGCTGATTCCTGTGCTTAGATTTGAAGATGAACAGTAATGTGAGTTTAAAATGCACTTTCTGCCCACATGCAAATATTCCTGAAATCCTGCCACTGAGAGAACTGAGCCTGAGTCTATTGCCAGGTAAAGAAGTAAAGTGCTACCTTGTGGTTTAGTTTGCTACTAAAACCAGTATCTAATACTGATAATGCCTCTGGAAGTACAGAGTTAAAATTTAGAGTTCGAAAAGAAGCCATTCAGCTGTCATCACTGTTTGAGACCCTACAGAATTAAGATTATTCAGCTATATTTAGTCTTTGCACAAATGGCAAAAAGACTTTTCATTACATTTATGTATTGGCTACCAATCTACAGTTCCTTCCTCTCCCTTTCCTCAACCCTCATATATGAGTTGCATATGAGTTGGAAAATGAACCATTAGAATAAAGGATGATTTTTTTTTACAATTTTATTTTTATCAAGAGAAATAATTTCTGTAATCAGGCATGAAGCAGGACCTGAAGCTTTGTAGCTAACATCTGAGAAAAGGCCTGTGGAAAGATGGGATTGTTGTTGAGTGCAGCCCTCTCCCTGACCAGCTAGTTAGCTGCAGTGTAACGTGCCTCCATCTCCAAACTGGAACTTACCAAATGGGATCAATTGCATGCAATCCATAGTTGTTTGTTGTTGGTAAGGGTTTATTTATGTTTTAATACTGTTAATTGAATCATTAACAACAAAAAGTATTAAACTGTCAATATTGAAACCCTGAGAAAAATATCACCTGCTTCTGCAGCTTGTCATTTGGAAAAAATAACACATGATCCACTAACCAAGCAGCATAACAGAAATGATAAATCAGTAAGACTGAAATCCCCACAGCATCATCTTTCTTTCAGCCTTTCCCCAAGACTTACAGTTGTGAGAGGTCTGCCAGAAAAGTAACACAAAAAGCTCCAACACAAATAAACAGAATATAGTTACTCCACCTAAAAGTTCAGATATGTTTTTCTTTTTTCTAAAGTACTGCTCATATGGGTGTGTCTATAATAGGTGTGTGTGTATATATATATATATGCTCAAATACTCATGTGTCCATATATATCTATATATATTTTTTGGCTCTATACTTCTAAATCATCATTTTGTGTTATCCCCCTGCTTCTTTGCTTTATCCAGCCAGGAAAAGCTTCAAGGAAAGAAAGGGCCTATGCAATTCAGTCCCAGACCACAAGTATCCCTGCAATATCTTTCCATAGGCCTTTTCTCAGATGTTAGCTAGAAGGTTTTTGGTCCTGCTTCACACCTTCCTGTGCTTAGATTCTTTATTTGAAGATGAACAGTAATGTGAGTTTAAAATGTACTTTCTGCCCACATGCAAATATTTCTCCATTTTCGTGTTAAGAGGACCCTTTCTGTGGAGTGTTCCCTGCAGTCCACTTAAATAATCTCCTAATGTATGTGATTCAGTGTATTTACTGAGCTGGTGTAGATCATACTCTTAATTGAAAACCACTGAGCTCAATAACATTCCAGAAAAATGTCAATTCTCTGCCTTATTATATGACAACCTTTTCAAATATTGTTTCTCAAGTAATTTGAAAGTTAGTCACAGGACATGGTAAATAGCAATTTGAAGAAAAATATGACTGATTATGTCTAGATCCATGTTATTTGCAGACCGAGTACCTGATTAATTTTCCAATGGAGGTAATGAAAAATTTTTGTTTGACTTCAGTTGAAGTTTTGTCACTCTCAAGCTTCCAGGCAAATTAACCAATGGGAAAGGAGTGTGTTAATGTGTATGAGCAAACTCTTGCCTAAACTTTTTAATATTTGAGATGTCTGCAACAAACAGATGTTACTAAATATGTCTGATGGGCAGATCAGATTTTAATTGTTTTCTAGATGGATAACAGTGATTTGAGAACATAAATTTGAACATCCTTCAGCATAGAAGGAGATATTTTTTTCTACTACTTGTAATTTGCATATTGAGTTACAAATGATGGCAGTCGGGAGTGAGAGTCGCAAACATCTTCCTGAGCTGAAACCCATTTTCATAGTAACTAGGTTTGTAAACCAAGACTAGGCATGTGAGGATTAATTACTAATTGCATCTAAACACAGCTGAGGAAGATGGGCTTAGCACCATTTTTGCCCATGTGCAGAGAGTGACATGAGGACAGCCCTACAGTAAATTATTCTGCGTGCCCTGAAGTCTCCCATGCATGGCTTGCTCTGAATTTGTTCCCCAAATGCACCACTGAATGTGAAATGTTCTCAACAGGAAGCTTCACAGACCTGGGTTTATCACTTTTTAATTATGGCACATGAATCTGTTGACATTGAGAGTGAGTGCTACACATCCCACTGGTTCTGAAACTCTTCTGTTGTCTGTCTTTTACCCAATTTTATTAGTAGTGGTTGAAATACTACTTACCATTCTTGTGTACTCAGGTTTTGTCATTCTTTGCCTCTGTGCCAAAAGAAATAGCTTGTTTTTATCCCAATATTGTGTTCCACTGCTAAGTGTCCGTTAGTCTCCAAATGCTAATTAACTCACTGAGGAAATCAAACCTGTGAGGCATTTTTTCAATTTTGATAGACCCTTGGAAGTAGCATTTGGGCAACTCTGCATGTATAACTGAATATAAAGCAAAAGCTTTATTACTGAGCATTTAGAGGAAGTGTATATTCCTCCCTACTTGAGCTTGGAACACATGAAATCTTTCAATTTCTTGGACCTGCTCAGGCTGGCAGAAATATCATTAAGGCAAAGTTTCACATTAATTCCTTGGATTTAGCCTTTGGAACTTGAAAAGGATGAGCAACAATGCAGTGACGTTTGCTGATGGATTGGAAAATCCAGGTAGCCTTGCATCAAAAGGTGAAGGGATATGAGTTAAGGCTCTCCTTTCAGAGTCTGTACATCCAGAGGTTTAACACATTCTCTCTTCTGCAATTAGACACAAACCTCTAATTGTAGTATGTTTCATAGATATATGATCCTCATGAAATAATTCAGAGCATAATAATTTTAGCATCTTGCCATAATCAAAAATAAGAACTTGAAAATTCAGCAGAATTGGCTAAGTTCTGGTTTTCCTAAATGACCAGTGTCTTGATGGCTTTAGGTGGTGTGGGTATTAATCATGTTTGTGATGTCATTTATTTCAATGGGACATTACCCCATGGGTCTGTGGGTTTTCACAGGGCATTACTGTTCAACTTTCCTGCCCACCATGGGTGCTCTGCTCACAGCACAGGATCACTGCTTACAGAGGCTTGTAGGAATCCAGCTCAGAGTTCAGTCTCCAAGTGATTCACTGCTCTGTGCACGTAAGAAGGGATGAGGTATCATGTCACTTCTCCTTTGGCTGGACTATTTCACATGCAGACCAAAAATGCTATTTGCAGTGTGCTCAAATACCAGCTTGCAGGGTGTGTGTGGTCTTTAGGAGCAGGTACAGTTGGTTCACACTGAAAAGTGAGATTTTTACCTTATAATGCTCATGATGAATTCATTACAGAATAATTGCAGACACGTTCTTTTCTTTTTGCATTACTAAATCCCCACCATGTTTGGTCAGAAACTTTATTGAGAAGACACCAGAATCTACTATAGGTTTTCCCATTTTCAAGAAAGGCAATGATAGCACATCACAGGATGTTCTTGGGCCTCAGTGAGTGAATTCAGAATCCCTAAAATGATTACTTTTATCTCTGCTTTAAAGGACAGAGTAAAAATAAGCCATGAAATCTCTTTTCTATTCACATAAACAACAAATTATCATACATAGGAGTACTCATACCAGTACAGCCTAATGAATTTACAGAACCACTTTGTTTTTAAGTATACCACTGATAAATTTTAAAGATAAGGTTAATTTCAAGTACTTGTATAAATTTGTTTTAATGCTGAGATGTGACTTTAAATCCATAAATCTGGGAAAAAATTACCCAGCACTTCGTAACTATAATTTTCCATAAATTAGCTCACACAGGAGTATAGTTAATGTGGGTGAAAAGAAGATGTCACAGAGTTTCTCTCCTTAAAATATTTCCACTATCTCAAATAACCTTGTATTTATTACTGGGCAGTCACAGCAGAGCTACTGAAGTCTATTTGTGCCTTGAGGCCCACAGAAAATGCATTATAAAGATAAAAATAAACCAAAATTTCTTCATGTTCACTCTATCCTCATATGTTTTTGTTCCTTAATTCTATTCTCTTAACAAAAAAGACAAAGTCACTTATGTGATAAATCCATAAATATAAAGCACCCACCCCTTGTGCACTGTCTGTTGGTGTTATTTCAGGACTGGTTGTCCACATAACTAAAGTTCAAGCTGTAGGTGCTCAGTTCAATTCCTGTGGAAAGCACAGCAAATATTTTTTCACAGTGAACTTCTTGTACAGCATTAGAGTCCTATGTTATTTTTATTTGGCAGGATTCTGTGGAGCTGTTGTTTCCTTGTTATTGGTCTCATTAATTATTCAGATAGGCACCTGTTTTACTGCACTATCCCTCCATCAAATACAAAACCATAAATTGTCCTGCGTTATTTGTTTTTTTTTACTTTATCTTCAATACAAAGTTTACAGTCAATATTAATTAATTTTATTGCACATACATCAGAAGGACATGTAGTTCTGATTAAAAAAACCTCCTAATTTCAAGGAAAATATTTATTATATTTGTATTTAATTACAACAGCCATAAAAAATATTTGTAGGAATTGTGTATAAAAAGTAAGTGGCATAAATATTTTGTTTTGCAATGGGATCTTGTCACTTGATACCATTAGTTTTTGAAACAGGCAAGCTTTTCAGAGGTGGCAAACACATTCAGCTCTGTCCCTGCCCCAGAGTGTTGCAGACCAAAGCCAGAGCTCCTGCATCCCCGTGGCACAGGGCTGTCTGACACAGCCTGGGGTGACCTGTCTGCCCCCTCCTCTCCCTGCTGGCTGTGCTGCCAGAATCAGAGCAACAGGGCCCTACTTCCTCCCATTTTTATTCTATTTTAATTGGGTTTAGAAGCTGAAAACCAAAAATCCAGCCCCAGGTGACCAAAGTACTTTCATGAGCCTCCAGCACCATATCTGAGAATGCCTGCTGAGGACACTTATCAGTCATCATTCTGCTCCCTTGGTGTGCATTGCTTGATGCTGCTGCTTTGTCTTGCTGTTTTTTCAACTCATGATGTATTCAGTAAAGGTTTGCCTTGCAACACTTCTGAGCCCAGGTATTTTCAACAAGCTCTCTTGGCCTGAGCATCCCCATGCTCAGCATACATCACAGAGTCCCTGCTGAGAAATGACTCATGTTATTTAGTCCAGCCTCAGCAGACTTTATTATGGTTTTACTTGCCTTGTTCAGATACAAGTACTTTTCCCCTCTGAATTACTATTACAGTTCTTCACACTTTTATAGGTCCAATGAGGACTAGGCACATTGCACCAGAGGTTGAGGGACAAGTAGTAAAATCCCACAGCATAAAACTATCTTGTAATGCAATGAGGATTTCCGCAAAAAATGTCAGTGCAATGAGGATTTCAACAAAAATTCCTTTCCCAAAAGAAAATAGAGACTAAATCTGGTCAGAGTGCAGCAAAATGGGAAGCTAATACAGACCAAAACTTTAAACAGATCAGAGTGGCCTAATTAAGATATTTATTGTTCATGTGCTCACGTTAATTATGGGAATCTTGCAAAACAAGTATGCAACAAATCTGTTTTGTGAATTGTGCTGATAAGAAGTGAGACCATGAGGGATGGGAGGAAAAGGGTATGTGCTTCACAGATGGAAGGCTAGAAACAAAATTACAAGTCCCTTGCTGGATTAAGTTTCCAATGGCTAACATTTTTATATCCGGAGCCAGATTATCAATGAGATCTCAGCCCTGGGAGAGTTTCTGCCCACAAAGCCCACCCACTCATAAGATTTACTTAATATCTAAAAGTCAGCCGAAGTCTCTGACTGCTGCTGGTACACAGAGCAACCTGTAAGTCTTCCTGTCATCTGTGATTTTAATCTGCAATGTAATATCAGCCACTCAGCTAAACCTGTGCGCTCAGAGTATTGCTTTGTCTGACACTGCTGAGTTATAGCAGAGACAGAAATTAAACAAGCCTGCAGGTTATTTCACTACTTTCTCCATCTAGAAATAACAGACCATTATTTTGTTTAAAGTACAGAAACAGTACCCTGGACTTCATATTTACAATAAAATCAGAAATACTTTTCTGGAAAGAGCTTGAAAATAGTTTAACTTTAAGAGATTATAGGACAGCTCTGTTCTTCTTCAAAAGAAGACAGAATAATAAACAGACATAACTCCTCTTTCACAAACACACTCACTATAATTTCTAAGCTCTGTTGCTGGAACAATTCCTATTCTATTTCCAGCGTCCCAAAGAGCAATGACACACAGCACTCACTACAATGCTCCTTACATCAGAAATAAAAGGAACAAGAGCAAAATGAAAGTGAACATGGACAGACTTTCCATTACTCCCATTTTCTAAAGTAAACCATTTTTCTCTCTTATGATCTGCCCCTGCACATAGCTGGTAGATGAATGCTTCCCCTTACTTTAGATGAACCATCTGTGTCAGTAAGGCTTGCAAGAGAGAGCTCTATTCAGCAACTAAGAACTACTGCTGGCTAAAAAATAGAAGTGGCTTTCACAAGCTATTTTTTTTTAAATTCTTTATTTTCATTATATTTTGGAGCCTTATATATTTTACTCCATACATTGTAAAAATGATTTTCACTCTTGTCAGCTCTAAGAATTATTGAAGGTGAATTGTCAAACATCTAGCTTTGAAAAAGGTGTTAGAGTGTCAATATTTTTGAATTTCCTGTACTCTGCAGGGCTTCTGGAAGAATTAGAAATTTTATGTTAAAGTTCTAAATATTTAGGTTTGGCCTAGGCATCGCTGTTTTATATTAAATGGTTTCACTGTATCCAGATAATTTGCGATGTTTTAATGTGCATTCTTATTTCAGAAGAATTTAAGACTCAAGCACTTAACTGATAATTAGATTGTTCCTTTTAGAGCACTAAACACATCCTCATCTGGCATGCTTTACAGTCAGTCCACTATGTCTGATATTGTCTCAGTACAAGACTCGCCCTGTCTTGTCTTCCTGATTAATTAGAAACAGATTGTAGCCAGAGCTTTGACTGGTGGAAAGTGATTGTTACACAGCCAGGGACAAATTATTTTCCCACAGAGCCACTCCAGTATTCTAAAGCCAAGTTTAAAAATATCACAACATTTTAATATTTACATTCATCGCTCAAAAAATAATGAACACATGGAAGAATCTGTAAGATACAGTATTACAACTGTCATTGTTCGTTTTATGGCACAGTGCAGAAGTTGATCTAATTCTTCAGTTGTTACAAAAAACTGGTTTTGGGGCCAAATTCTTGCAGCATCTGTGTATAACTATCCAGTACAAAATTGGCAGTGAAATGCAGTTATACAGGCAGGAAGCTGTTTATCCTCTGTTATTTTCTGTATGGTTTCCTATACCATAGGAATCATAACTTGGGATCATAACTTAAGATCCTTTCTGAGCCACAATGAAGGGAGTGTGAAAAATCCAGCATGCCCACTTCTGTCTTATGTTGTTTGTATACTCAGTGTCTCCCCAGGGGAAGAAAAGTTTGTAAGAGATTTTCATTTTGGTTTTACTTCCTCTTGTTGTTATTTTTTCTGTTTATGTTTATTTGTACTACAGAAGCAGATGCAAAAGAAATGTTCCAACCTGTCTCTGCTCTGTCCTTCCTTCCTGGGAGCAATTATCCTGCAGCCCAGAGTAGCTCCTTTTCTGGCCTGTCTTCCTTGGAGGAGACTAAAATCTGAGCTTCAATGGACTGAGTTACATGAAGACAGAGGAGCAAAGCTTTACCTTAAATCTTTCTTCCTGGGTAATACCTAGATATTTCCTTCCAATAACTAAAGGAGGTTTATAAGAAAGACAGGGGAAGTATTTTTAGTAAGGCCTGCTGAAATAGGACCAAAGATAATGGTTTTAAACTAAAAGAGGCTCGATCCGGACTAGATAAAAGGAAGAAATTTTTTTTTATGAGAAGGGTGGTGAAACACTGGCACAGGTTGCCCAGAGAGGTGGTAGGTGCTCCATGCTTAGAAAAATTCAAGGCTGGAGAGGATGGTGCTCTGAACTGGACTCCCTTCCTTGCCTGGGAAGCGAGGGAGGGCGAGCAGAGAGCAAAGCACACAGAGGGAGCCTCGCAGCACCGCAGCAGAGACAAAGCAACGCGCGCAGGGAGAACGTGCCCTGGGATCGTATGGGTTATCAAGAGAGGCAAATTTTCCATCAGCTCCCTCAAACTAAACTCAAATAGATGTCCTGGCTCCTGGGCTTAATGGGAATGGGCCCACGGTATAGATGTTCAGGGAAAATTTCTCCTTATTTGTTTAGATCAGCAAATAATGTCATCTGTAGATCAAGTTAGGCCTCTTAATTTCTAAGGTATGTTTTAAAATTTAGTTTATATGCTTATTGTGAATAAAATTCAGAATGTAAATCATCTGAGAATCAGCACCATGTTTTGCTGCAGCTTCTTTTATTGAGTTTTTATGGAGCTTCACTTCAGTTTCTGTCCGTCACCAGGATTATACATTTTAAAACAATTGATAGAACTCTTCAGAGTTCTATGAAGAGATAATTTATTCAATGAATCTATAGCTGTCTCCTTTTTAACACACTGTATAACATCAGTCTAGCAGAAAGTTGATGTCACTTTCTGGAGGCTGTAAGGTGCAGACACTTTCTCATTCTGTTGTTGAGTAGCACCTAATGCCCTGACATCCATGGATACTGGAGAGCTGTGTATGTATGGTTCTGTCTTCTGAGGATCAGCCTCAAACCAGGCAGCATGACACAAACAGAACAGTAATATTTTGTACAGCAATACATGAAATCCTGAATTTTCTTATACATGTCTAAAATATCAAGTGAAGTATTTCTGGGGCAGCACTCTTGGGGGGTTTTTGGTGTTTGTTTAAAGTAACATTTTCCAGTGCAACTGAGAAATTTCTTCGTATGTATAAAAATAATTCAAAATGTGTGTATGGGGCACTAAACAGAGGTATGTGTTGTTCTCTGTGTGTTTTAAAACTGCTTTGTTTAAATATGTTATAGTGATCTGGAGTGGATTCTTGTCAGCTAAATTAAACATATTTTGTAGCTGGCACTTGTGTGCTGCAGACAAGCAGCTACAAAGAATATTGTGTTTGCACAGCAATTGCTTAAAGTATTTAGGAAAGACTGTACCTTTCTCCATCAGGTAACAGAAATGTCAAATGAATTTGGAAAAAAAAAGCCATGAAAGAAAGCTTATAAGGAAGTATTTCTGTGGCTAACATTTAAGTCAGGTTTTAGACAAAGTCCTTCAGCTGCACTCGTAGTGCAAATTTGTATCCTGTTATGTGATTTTCAGATCTCCAGTGCAGATGTGCCATTTCTTAGAAACATCACAAGTTATTTGCTCAAAGAGAGAATCAAATCTGTGTGAATTAATTAAGCCAAGCAGAAAACTGTAAGTACATATGATGAGCCATATGTTTGTCTGAAGAAGTTCTGAATTGAATGAATGAATGTTTACACAAATAAATGGACGTATACACAAGTGACATATCAGATATCATTAAGAGACATTACACATCACTTCTTGAATCCAATCCTTTTCTTTACCCATAAGCTGGAGACCTAAATTAATTAAACTCTATGAAGTTACTTTCCTCTGTGAAAATTATTTTTGAATTCCTTCTGCTACAACCACAGGTTTCCACAAAATGAGCACTGAACTGTCACATAACCCTTTGGTTAGGAAGAGTAAATACACATACACACTGAAGCTAAAACAGACTTAGTTTTTTACAAGTTTTCAGAGTCTCATGTGAAATACAGAAGCAACAGCTGGGATTTTTAACATACATCCCACTCACAGCACAAGCCTTCAACCCATCTGCAGAACAGATATAATCATGTTCATTAGCTTTTGTAAGATTAAATTTATATTTATGTAACCCTTTGATATTCTCAGTTATAAATTTAGAGTAAGGTAACAGGTCTGATTTTCTTCATCCTCTCTCACAGTATCTTTCCATCTTCTTAAGGTATTTTCCCTCTATTCTGATGGGGATTTGGAATCAAAATATTGAGCTCCAGCACCTGCTCATCAGATACACTCTTGATTTTCATATTGTGATAGATACTACAAATCTATCACAAATCTATCTTTCAGCTCATTAAGCTGAAAATATATCCAATTTTACTTTAAAAGAGCAGATGTTTAAGACTCAGGACTTTCCAAGCTCCATCTGGCATTAGCCCAACAGTAAATTCTTTTTCTACAACTGTGAAAGCATCATGTTCCTGGAAAAGGTTAGAGGACAATGGAAGTCTGTGGAAGCAAGCCTGGGATGGAAAGATGCAAAAATATGCAAGTAAATCATATGTATTTGCAAACTCAAAGTAACTATAACCACCACGTAGAGTCCCACAAAAACACCCTTTAGATTATACCTGCTAGTAGGATTTGAAGTCATATTTTATACAACTGTATGTGTTTTAGAAACTGGTTGGCCTTATTTTCAGGTTGTCACTAAATCCATGGACATGGGGGCAGTTGCAGTAGGTCAGATCAGGGTTCCACAGCTGTCTCACACTGCCCAGGGAAAGCAGATGCCCAGAACACAGTGTCAGACAGGCAAGCATATAGGAGATTTCCCTCTCAGAGTCTCTAGCTGCTTGCAGCTCAGGGCCTTTCTGTAGCAGACATCAGATCTCTCTGTTTAGTAATCCTCGATGGACTTCACAGGTTTTTTTCCATTTTCCCTTTCATTAACTTGTGCAGTCCCTTTCAACCCATATAAAATGTTTCCTTCTACATCAGGGGCTGCAAAAAGCAAACTACTGTCCCACGCTACCAAGTGGGACCCTGTATTACTTTGGTAGTAGAGAGAAGCTTTAAATTACTCCAAGAAAGCAATTATGTCTGTTTCTATATCAAAGGCCATAAAATAATTACTTCTTTGCATAATTTACTGATGTTAACAGGATATGTGCAAATGGATTTACAGTGGGTTTTCATCCTTAGAATAGATTTTATTTTGATTAGTAGGCCTCTGTCATCTGTGTGAAATACTGTATGCATGGAAGTATTGCCATAATAGCAATGGATCATGTCAGTGATGTGTACATAATATATGAAGTAACAAAAGTGGCATGTCTTTAAAATTTGTCCATTAGTTATGCACCATCCCTGTGGACTGAAATTCCATACCAACAGACAAAAAGTATAATAACAGTACTATATGACCCAGCTGGGGATGGTGACAGGGCAGCACATCTGCTGGAGATGTGGGAAGGATGGCAAGGATTAATGAATGCAGGCATCTCATGTGGACAAAAAATAAATATGAGAGGAAAAAGAGGTAAATTAATCTTTTTGCATTGGTGCTTATACAAAAAGGAGCTTAAGGAAGTTCTGAATACAGGAGTATTATGTGTGAGGAGCTAACAGATTGCAGTGTCCACAGGACTGATTTGAGAAGAAAATGACAAGAGGAGTAGTAATAAATACTGACCTTCAGGGAGGCCTTATGAAATTGTCTGTCAGAGGACCCAAAATGGACAAAAGAGACTCTGTTTCTCATAACATGTAATTTAACTTTGGAACTCATCATTACTGTACTTAGTAATTGTAAATTTTTTAATGGGTTCATAAAGTAAATAACACAGTGATGAAAGAAAGCACACCAAAGCTATAAAGCACAATTATAGTGATGCAACCTCAAACTCAGGAAGTCTCTAAACCATGGATGCATGAAAGCTGGGAGTATGTATTGCAAGAATAATAACTCTCAAATGGCACCATTTCCAAAGTATCTGTAGTGACCATAACTAAAGACAAGACTGAGTCCTAGGTGGTTCTTCAGAGTTTTGACCCATCTCAGCTGCTCTTGTGTTCCAGGCACTCCAGTTAGCGGAAGAAATGCCCAGATTTGCAGAAATGATGGTACCAAGTGCTTTTGTTATAAGGCAAGAAGAGCTTTTTATACTTTCAAGTGCAAGAAAAATCATTGCAAGTAAGACTCTTCACACAATTAATAATAGAAGATGTACATTTTCACTCTGGTGGGCTTTCGGAGTGTCATCACCACTTTTAAAAATAAAGAATGTACTCTGTGTATAGATAGAAAAAGACAATTAAGAAGGAGATTATTTCTCCTTGTACAGTAGTTAAAAATTGCTGTACAAATATTATTTGTGATTTTCACTCATACTGTGTTGGGAAGATGCAGCTGTTTCAACAAACCAGATAAGCATGAAGTGAAATAGAAAACAGACTTGCTGGGGAAAAAGGTAAAAATATATAGTATGTAAACTGTATGCTCTGAGGAGACAAAGATCTTTCTTCATTCTGTACTCTCTTTTACTCAACGGCTTTTTTCAGTATCTGCAGGAAAAAGATGACTGTTTTGTGCAATTAGTATGTGTTCCAGTGTGCAAGATGCACAAATATTTGGCTGTTGTATATGAATATAGGAGATGAGAATTAATTCTGTGTTAATGTGCAGAATATTGAAATGTTTCTACTGAGACTTTGAAGGCAGAATTAAATTGGTGACAGAGTTTTCTCACATGTGGGCTATGAAAGAAAACACTGATTTAATTTTAACTCCTAAAAAGCAAAGATAGTTTGATTAAACTTTAAATTGACTTTTTGCTCAGCGGCAATGAACAAGTATAGGATAGCAGACCTGTAGTTTCCAGGATTCCCCTGCTTGCTCCTCTTGGATGTGAGTGACATCTTCTTTTATCCCATCACCAGGGATCTCCCTGACTTCCACAAGCTGCCAAAGATGACAGAAAGTCACTCTGTGGCCATGGCAGCCCCCTCAGCACCTTGGATGGGTCCTACCAGCTTCACAGACTTGTGTTCTGTTCAGTTGGCTCAAGTGATCCACAACTCAAGTTGTATTTTCTGTAGGAACTCTGCTGCAAGCCAGTTAGGGCTGGAAGGTCCAAGAGAAAACCTGGGCAGTGAAGAATGACACACAGAGTGTGCTGAGCAGTTCAGGTTTTTCTGTATCCTTTGTCACTAGGACAAAGCAGCCTCGTTTTCCTTGGCCTTCCTCTGTTCCACTGACTCTGCATGAGTCTTCCTTGCTGCCCTCCACATTCCTCACTAATATTGATCCTGGTGGATATTTGGCATGCCTGGTTCTGGCCCTGCATTCCCAGTATATATTTCTGTGCTTCTTCTGGCTAGCCTGTCCCCATGATTGCTCCCTGTATGTTCCTGTTGGTCTGGAGCCCACTCAGGAGTTCCTCATCTCCTTTACCAGACACCCGTGGCTTCCTTCCTTCAGGATCCTCTGTTCTGCTCTAGAGAGTTGTCCTTAAAGATCAGTCAGATCTCCTGGGCCCTTGGCCCTTCAGGGTACCCTCCTGAGAGATCTTGCCTCCCAGTTCCCTGACTGAATCTTAATTTCATCATGGTTTTAGATATCAGGCCTGTGTCTTTCCATCATAGTACCTTATGCCTCTGCTTCCAGAAACGCTGAGCTATGTGGCCATACACAGATTTCTAACTCCTGTTTGTCTCTCACACTGTGGGCATGTGTGTACTGGCATTTCAAAATGAAATCAAACCCTAAAGATCAAAGCCTGGTACATTAGGTTAGTAATCCTATTAGAAAAAATGGTCTTGCCCCACTTTGCCAGATGGTCTCAAATAATATATTTTCTTGTTTCCAGATCAATAAGTAAAAGAAAAAAAATCACTTTTCTTGCTCCTCTAAACCTGACCTTCAATTTTTCCATTTCAACCTCAGCCTGTACATTTTATTCTCAATCCTTGCATCTATGATCTATATTAAAAAAACCTATGGTTTTGTCCTCTCTTTATCAGTAACTCTGCAGTATATTGGTCAAACAGCCAGAAGTACATATTTGCTTTAGAATTGCTCACCTTGATATGTAGTCTACAATTTCACAATCTGTTTAATTCTTCCCACATCCTTTTTTCTTTTCAGAAACAACACGGATCCAAATAAATGGTTATTTCATCTTAAATGTTATACTTCACTGTTCAAAATGTATCTCACTATTGAAGATGTTTTTGTCATTTTCTGCTGGAGGGAAAGATATTTATATAGTATTCATTCCATACTAGTTCAGTGTTTTTTATTTAAAAATTACGTAGGTTGCATATTTAAATATGGGTGAGGAAAAAGTTCTCTCTCAAAATAACCATTACACTTTTGTTTATTGTCAGAATCTGCCATTTGCCATGAGGTTATATCACTTTTTCCATCCTCCTGGGCATACATCATGGTACAAGTAAATTGCTGCAGCACATTGATTCTAAACTGCTGAATTACTGGTGCCTATCACAGTATTCAAAAGGGTTTGAAGAAAAACATCTTTCCCATTGCTGAGGGCTCTAAAGTAAAAGTAGATTAATAATTTATGTTTCAAACTTGCTTCCAGCATAGTCAGGGCAAACCTCTCGTTGCTTGCAGACAGCAGTGTCCTGCTTCCTACACAGACTTTGGGGAGACTCTGGGGTGGACACAGCTGAATGAATTAAAAGTTCCCATCAATATAACAATCCATGTGTGACAGCATTGTGAAGAATGCACTCCTTTATTCACTGGGTGACAGTAACCAGACTTGTTCAGTTGAGAACATTTAACAAGAATGCAATTGGACACATCTTCCGTCATTCTGACCAAGGCTAAATTCAAGCAGAAGCACCAGAAAATATAGGTCACTGATTAATTCACTGAGATTCTGCATTCTTGCTCTGCAATAATCACTTAATGGCAAGTTAAAGCAAATACTTCAATGTGATAATTAATTCTGGTTACACATTATTAAGGTCAGGGGAGCTAACAGATTCACTAATGATTTCTATTTTAGAACATGGGACATTTCAATCAAGCATATATAAAATAGTAAATGTAAGGGAATTTAACAGTATTTACTGGCTTAGTACATGATTAAACATTGACTACTGCTCAGCATATAGAGGCATTAAATGCTGCCATTCTGTCAGAGGGGACATTCAATATTTTTGCTGAAATAGGCACTTTCAAAACTTTTATTAAATTGAGTTATAACTTAACAAAAAGTCCTGAACTTAGTTAATATAGTCACTGACAGAATAATAGTTTTTATCTCTTCTACATTGGAATAATCTATACGCAGAGAGACAAAAAAGTCTTTTATCTCTGGACATGAGGAACAAAGCAGGGTAAGGTTCCCAATTCACTTAGGAAAGCCCTTCTCCCAGCTCCTCACACCCTCCTTGTTTGGCATCGAGGTGGATGGGACTGTATTGTTAAAAGTCACTGAGGTACCGACTGTACAAGGAGCCTCCAGAGAAACCTGTATTCAGAGATCCAAACCACTGGGAACTAACAGATCTTTATACATTATTGAACACCTTTTTTCCTCCCCAGGATTTACAGCAAACCTATCTGCTTCTTTCTGGCTCTTGCTCTTCTTTAAAATATGCAGACATCTCAGAGAAGGGTTTTCACAGATTCAGGAGAAGCAAAAAGATACTTCATTTCTTGGGTACCCCTTTCCTACAGGTTTAGACACTCAGTCAGTAGGAGAAGGGAAGCCTACATCTTCTTTGTATGTTATTCAGTTTTTCCTTTACACTGTTACTGAATTAATTGGTAGTTTTTCCAAGTCAAAAGCTTAAGCAACAGCCCTGAATCAGAATCTTATTTATTTATTGTGAATGTATTAGTACTACTGCACCAATAGGTTGTCTATCTAATTAATCATAACATAGAGTGAAAACTAGCATTAGTCCCATCTACATCTGTCACACTTAACTCTAAATGACAATATGAAATGTTTATTAGTCTCATTGAACTGCTCATCCATCTCACTGACAACACTTTCAAACCAAATATGGTTATTTATCACCCTGGTGCTGTGAGCTGAGCTCTCTCAATTTGAAGATATTTGTGGATGGTGAAAACACTCCTGCCTTAGCATTCCCCGTCTCTTTCAGGTCCAGAATGAGGTTCAGAAACTTCATTCACTAATGATGGGTGGAACAGTGAGTTTCCAAAGAATCTCCCTGGTTTGACTACTTGCAACTCACCCCAGCAGAGCTTTACAGGGAGAAGGAATTGAAATCTGGATATCCTTTCTTTCATTTTTAAATTTTTTTTTCTGATGTGATGGTGCCTTATGTACTCCTTCTGTCTGTTTTTCTAAAAAATATTGCAATGTGTTGTCTGATTTCAAACATGTTTAAGGTAAAAAGAAAATGTTCAGACATAAAAAAGTTTCAATGAGTTTTGTGAAAACTGGATAGTCCCTGCATTAAAAGGACATTTGAGTTAGTACCTCCACATTGGAAAATCATCTAGTGCAAGGCTCAGCACCATTCTGTTCTTTCTGGCACACAGCAGTGAGGCAAAATTCTGGCTGATGTCTCAGAAACAGCTGCAGCATAAATTGCTTGGGGAGACAGGAGTCAAGAAGGTGCAGAGAGGTGGGGAACTCCCAGAGAGATGGTGGATATTGGAGAGGGTGATGCAGAAGCAGGAATGAGAAGGCAAGCTAGAATTACTGGAAAGGTCAGGAAGTGTAAGACTAAAGGACAGAAAGGCCTAAGGAAAATGGGGTGCACACGGTCTACTCCTTATAAAAAATCCTGGTAAAATCAAGGCACTTGTGTGAATATACAAGGTCCTGAACCTCATCCTTGTTCATTGTTGCATCTTCTGGGCTGCATTCTGGTGTTTGCAGGTTAGAGAGACTAAACACCTTGAGTCCTATTGGCTAAGACCCAAAAGTGCTTAAATCACTTAGGCAGTATAATTCACATAACTAAGGGCAGTTTATACAGTTCAACTTACAGGGCATTAAAAAAGAGCAAACTTTTTTTACACTGGCTGGCAGAAAAACAATTTATTAAAATTCTGCATACCTAAAGTTTGCCTTTCAAATTTTATAGTAGCCAGAAGTTTTTGAATCCTCTAGTCTTACCTTCTTGTCTTCTTCATTTGCACTCTGGGTGGGTTTGTATTATTAAATAAGTTACATAAAATTACCTGGTGTATAGCTGCTCTGATGCTTATTCAGAAGGTATATCAGATTCCTATGTCATCAATCAACTTTAAAAGGCAATAGAGGAAAATATCACTTAAGGAGCTGTTTGGAAGTATCAGACTTTGCAAGTGTTTTGGAAAAATCTGTCTTTATTGCTGAACCCCACATAAACACCATGCTTTGCCACCTTCCTCCTCTCTGACATCTGGCAACAAGATTTCCTATACAATGACTTATGCATGACCTGTTTTTAACACTCATAAGAGATGTTAATGTGACCCCTTTCCTGTGGCCCATTTTTGAAGGCATTTGATCTGCTACAGAATCTTACATATTACCACTTGGCATGCAAAAATCTCCCTTTTGCTTCAGTAGCAGTTTCACTGTTCACCTTGCCCTCTTTGCCATTTTTCTGATTTAAGTTACTCACAGAGATGACCCTTGGGCAGTTATCACTAGGGGAGAATTAAATGATTGCTTAAAAAATAACTAAAATAACTAAAACCAAGTAAGACACACAATAGATCTCCAATGGAAAATGATGCACATAGGTTTCAGATTTTTCTTTTGGATTTTTCCTTCATGGACGGAGGCCAGGCTGGTATCTCTGCTTGCAGGAAGTGGACAGAGGATCATTGGGATTCTTTTTCTTCAGCTTGTTGCCACTCCGTATAGTTGTAAATATTTACTATCAGAGGCAATTGCTGTCTCAGTTAATAAACCTCAATCTCTGCCATTCTCATTTAATGATTCATAAAATACTGTAACTTCCTACTAGTACATTATGCTACCTTTTGCTGCTAAAAAATTGATTTCAGAAGAGAAAGAACTGAGAAAAGGAGACATCAAATAAAGTCTCATTAGGGAAATGAAGGCTCTTGGAATCCAGGCAGAAAGCTGCATTTGTGTCCTAACAGCCAAATGAGCCTTGTAACTTATTGTTAAGTGAAAAAAGGAACTGCAAAGTTCCCCAGTGAGGGATAGGTGCTAGTGACAGCATCTTACCTGACAGTTTACTTTTTCTCAGCTCTTCCTATCCCCAAGGAAGTGACATTTTTTCCATTTTTTCATTACTAGGGCTGTGGCATAGTTCCCATAAAGATGAAAAGGTGGATGTTTAACATAAAAAGCATACAAGACCTCCAGAACATGCAGAGTAGGTATGTGCTAAGATTTATTACATTTTATCTCAATAACAGAAATCTAATCTGTGTTGATTAGGGATAAAACCCATATATTTTATTTCTTTTTTTCAAGAGTATTGAAGACTATAATAGGCAGAAGACCATTTCTTGGTCTGAATTAGTTATTATGTTCTTTATTCATTCCATCTTTTAAGTTCTAGAGTAATCAGAACTAAAAACTCATGATTATGAGACAATAATAAGTGTAATCTAAGATTATGATATTTTAACTTGTTTTTCACTATTTAATTTCATGATCCCAGTATCTAACTCAGTCTTATCCCAGCACTGTCAGAGTCCACAATTTCAAACATCATTGTTCAGATCAGGACCAGGCACTGGTCTGAGCAGAGACTCTCATGTATTCACAGGACACCAGAGACCAAGGTCTCAAACAAAATTCCATACAATTACACAACAGTTAAACCACAGCTTGGAACTCTTGCAAAACATGTTATCCTGTATGGCTATTTTGGCATTCTCCTATATGAGATCCAGTCTTCAGACTTATTTTCATGCACAGAAGGGCATCCACAGTCTCTGCTGTGTGGAAGCATTTCCTCAGTAAATGCAAAATGGCTTTTGCCCTTTGTGATGCATAGCCTTGTCTGACAGCATTTTATGCAGGATTGTAAGAGCCCTGATGTTTCGCAAATCAGTGATGATTTAAATTCATTAAAATTAATTTTACCTCTTGCTGTATCTAATTGCTTTGTTGATTTATGGAGATTAATTTTTCTCTTAAAAACTGGCAGTTTCCAAACATAAAGGGTATCCAGAGTATGTGTATATAGGGAAAGCTTGGCTGGATCTGATGGGATCCTGCAGGTATCAGGGCTGTGCTGTGTTCAAGGCAAGCATTTCTTTCATGCTCTGACAGAAAGTAACACCTAAGTTCATTTTCCAGCTATCACTTCCCTGGTAACATGGAAAGGATTGTGGATAAGTTATAAGACTAATCAGTAAATTCTTTACTCTGTCAAGTGCTTTTGCTATTTCTCTCTTTAGATATTTCTCTCTTTAGAGCCCAGGTTTTTTGTTTGTTTGTTTGTTTGTTTGTTTGGTTTTGGTTTTTTTTTTATTTTTTTCTTTTGTTTTTTTTCCTCAACACACTGATGCTAGTGCTCAAAATTCCTTATCTCTATTGTTACATATTTCATGTGGACATTACTGGAGAAGGCTCCTGGAGCTGGTTGGAGGCTGTTTATCAGAGATCAGGAGTGGCCTCTGCTTGCTATCAACACCCCTCCAACCTCTCACTTGCTAATGGTGAGAATCTTAATAGAGATTTCTCACTGAGTTAAAAAAAAAAGGTCAGCAAAGCACAACATTAAAATAATAAACTGTATATGTCAGAGAGGGGTAAAAAACCCATTCCTGGACATTAAGACACCATCTCCTTGAGAATTTTGCATAATTCAGAAATCTTCAAAGAATATTTCTTCATATAGGACTTAACTCTTTTTTCTTCTTTTTCTTTCTCTGCTTTACATTCAACTATGTTTAATAGCATTGCAAGCAGCTGGAGAGCTGGCACAGGGTTCTGATGTAGAACAACAACAGATGTCACAGGCACATCAATCAAGTAGTAGGTTTTGGAAAAATAGATTCATAATAAAATTCTGGGTGAAAAGTTGCCATTCCCTAGAAAAACACTGAAGTAGCAGAAACTTAAAAGACAAGTTTTGGGGTTTTAAAAAATTTTTTGAGCCACTCTGCTTGGTCAATAATTCCATCAATCATATGAGGTGTCTTTTAAATCCAAATCTCAGAGGGAGGAAACATCCATTTTGTGTTCAGTTTATTACTCAGGCTGAGCCATGCTCTCAAAGTTCCTCTTCTGAATTTCAATCTGAAAAGTAAACATCCAAATGAAAAGTGACTAACAATCCACCCAGAAATAAAACATCTCTGTTAACATAGGGCACCCTCAGAGAGGCATCCCTAAGATGTACTACCCAATGTTTAATTTAAAAGTCATTCTCTGGATTTACTGAATTATTTTGGTCATAATCTGTAATAGAATTGACCCAAAACATGTCAAAATATCTAATAAGCAGAGGTTATGAAAAGAAAAACGGTATTAAACTAAAAATTCTACTGTTTTTGTGCACATCCCAGAAACTGAAATCACTTTTCTTTAGAAGTTGGATTCAGTCTGGTAGAGGAGTACATGGATAAATTTCAGAGATGAATCAACAGTAAAATAGGGAAGAATTAGTAATTATAAAACACAGCTTGGTTTATCAACTCAAAATCCACTCACAGAGGCCTTGTAACACATGGCAAGGGCTGAGCTGTCAGCTCTGATGCCATTTGGGCCATTGTCCATTGTCCATTGGGCCATTATGTGGAGTTGAGAGTTCAGCCTCAGAACCTGCCTTTGGAGCACCACAGTGTCAAACTAATGAAACCATTTAAGCCAGTGAGTGAGGCAGGGAACCAGCCTCCACTGCAGAAATGAACATTAACCAGTGAACACCATCAATGAATCATCCGCTGTTTTCTTCAAAATATCTTCTTCCATTCCATGCATTCTTTTTTTATTAGGGTTTTTTTTTTCTCTGTAACCACTTTCTTTTTCTCTTTTTCTCCTACAGTTGTAAGAAGAACTCCTAGCTGCCTCAGCACAAATAACTCAGGGTTCTTGGTAAGTGAATCATCTAGAGCAAGAAATTCGCTTCTCTATCTGATCATTAATAGAATACAGACTCAAACCAAAACTAAAGAACAAAACACAGCCACCTTCTGAACACAAGTAATTAATTTTGATCTCAATAATCTCTTATATCTAAAAAATTGTAAGAGTTTTTTTATCTCAGTCATTTATGTTCCCATGGAATAATAATGAAAACTGTATTCCTAGTTATTAAAAGGAACAGGATTACTTCTGCACTGCTGGAAATATGAAGTAAGATTTACTTTATTGTTATCTGAAGCTTTGTTTGTTAGATATTTACAATTATTCATAAAATCAGAAGAAAAAGAAAAAACAACTTGAGTAACCAAGTTTTTTAATTTATGATTTTTTTAGAATTTGTTTAAAATAAAATTTTCATGGTAAAGGTATGCAGTATGATTCTTGAAATGGCATTCATTATAGGCTCCTAAAAATTATGTGAAATTGTAAAAACTGAGGTATAAAAATTACATAGCAGAGAAAAAATACTAACAAATGTGCTAAATGATAAACTTGCCTATTTGGAGGGCATGGGTAAATATTTGTTCTTAAATTATTAAACCATTATATCAAGCTGAAAATTTATCCCTTATGACTTCCTATCTTTTGAAGGTGGTTCTAAACCTATTAGCAGTAATGAAGACAAGTGAAATGATTGATTTTGTCAATCACTGGGACCTTGTGTTATGTAACATGGATTGTGGGTCATCTGTAAGCTTCATTAATCATATATAACCCATTCATTCATGAGGAAAAATGATGAATTACTGTCTGTGGAAGCCTAACATTGGCCTCACTAATTCCATGGAAGTGCAGGATATATTGTAAGCTTTTTTTTTCCCCCTGTAAACATGTTGGAGACTGTAATCTGTAATCCTGAATGACACTTTAATCCATGTAAGCAGATATTTATTTCCCATGGAGCCACACTGATTTTAGTGGCTGATGCCTGCTTGTGTCTAATTACAATATAGGTTTCCTACTGTTCCTATGATGATAAAATTCTATATACCTAAGAAAAAGAGATTAGGGACTTCATTTCACCCAACCTCAGCCGACTAAAACTGGACCAATAAACAAACCACAAGAAGTGAAGAGAAGGTACTTTGGATTATTATATATAGGCAACAAAATTACTATAGAAGTCATGTTATATAAAATTGATTGAATGCAGTCTTAAAAAGAATTAGTTCAGGGTCCAACAAAACTTATTTCAGGAAGTTTTGGGAAGTATTTCAGAATTTTTCTTCACTCATGACTAGAGACTGCACATCAATGCTGCAACTATTTATTTCTACACCAACATTTTCTAGTATTGTAGAACTCTCCCCTCTCCTTGAGCATTTATCCACAGTATATTTATAACAGCAATTATAACCCCCACATTTTATTAGGCAAACCAAAAAAAAATCTAAATCTTTTAATCTGTTCTCATGAAATAGGATCTTTTCCCTTGATTATTCTCAGGATAATCTTCAACTTTGGTGACAAGAAACTTTTGCAAGTTCCAGAGGAGGTCTCACAAGAGGCAAATGCATCTCCATTTGTTCCATAAAGTACAGTAGGTGACAAGTCATTTGCTGCTTGTCTCTTGTCTTAAAAAAAATAGGTACTTGAAAATAATTATGCTGGTGATGTCCTGAAACAAACACCTTGCAGTACTGAGTTGTCTTGTCATCCTTGTACTTTATGTCTTTCTGCTTCACTGCCTTTAAATTTTTTCTTGATGCTTTTTTCCCACCTAAGATAGTTGCTTTTTTTGTTAAAGATTTGTGTCTGTGTTTTGTACAATGATTAGCACAAAATGGCTATGGCTACTCTGCCCTGGAGTGATAGTTATGGTAATAATAACAGCAATCTGAACATATGCATGTTCATTCTTTCAAGATATGCCAGAACACTATCAAATCCTTTTCTTCATCTAATGGCCCTGTGGAGTTATCATCAGCAATAGCTGTGAGTCATTACAATTACATGCTCTCTGTGGTACTTAATACACATTTTAAAGGACATTTCATTTTCCATAAGTCCCTAGATAACCAATCTAGTTCTGTCTATGTCTGCAAAAATATCTGCATTCTGAAAGACAAGCACTGCCTTTTTGACTGAATTAAAAATCAATGTGATTTCACAGGCATGTGCTGTGGGGTCATTTCTTAATGAGAACAAACCCAGCCTCACTGCAAGGACTGGAAAAGAGATTTCTCTTGGTTTGTCTGAAATATACACACGTGCTGAGACCATTTGTTTCCCCATGTAAATAAGAGGCAGCCCTGTATCCAGACCTGCACGTGTAAGTATTAGCTTTATCTTATCACCACAACCATTTTTAGATTGATGGTGAAAGGCATTGCCTCCAGTGATAGCTCATGCAGTAGAATGCACACTATATTGCTAACTGACATTTAACAGCATCTAATATGCATTCAGCCTCTACTGGAAAATTTTTATATAACACTTTCTAGATTTTGCTTTCACGTACCAATTGCAGAAGAGATAAGCAGTGCTCTGAGCAGGAATCTCCACACCAGTTACCTTCACTTTGGAGAGAAAATGCTGACATCTGCTTACATTTCTTGAGCAGAAGAAATGATCATAGCTAGGATAAGAGCTGAACCCACAATGCTGTGAGTGTGTAAGAGTATGTATGTAAATGCTGTGTAAAAGCTGTTCACCACTTCTTTTTCTGAATGTGAGGTACTCTAAACAAAAATAGTCTTGCACACTGCAACTGCTTGAGTGCACATCATTGCTTCTCAGTTCAGTCTTGTTTTCAATACTAAATCTGATTTCCTTCCTCTCCCCCACCCACCCATTCACATTCCTTTCTACTTCAGTTCTGGAATGTGTGGTCTGTGGCCAGCTGACAACTCTTTTTTTTAAAAAAATAAATTAGAGGATATTTAAACAAGACATTTTAAAGATCTATGGGTCATGAGCAGGGACAGCTGCTGGAATGAGCAGAAAGTAGTTTGAATGTTGGAATGATTTCTCTTTCCCATCCTGCTTTTCCCACCTGTGTCTTTGTTATAAAACTGGCTGTTATTGACACGTCCAAGGGCTTTAACAACTTCTTAGTGCCACCAATGACTGCCAGCAGATACCTGCACATCCCAGGAGTCAAACAGCTCCAATAATTTAATTCTAGTCTATATTATTTTTTCAGGTATTTTACATTTGCATCTTCAAGTTTTGTCTTTCTACTGCTTAACCAAAGGAAAACCAAACTAATTTATAAGTAGGCTTTATTTCTTGGAAAGTTGTGGGGTTTGTCACTGAGAAGCAGGACAGACCAACTGTGCTATACCACAGAAGGAAAGTGGTGCTCCAGGCAGACTTTGTTGATAAAGGAGGTAGGATTTTCATTGGACTATTATGCAAACACCAGATCAAAATCAAGAAATGTGTTGCCAGTTTTGCACTATACGACACCCCGTGTAGTTTATACAAGAAGTCTTGCAACCAATTACCAAGGATAGAATGAAGTATCACTGCCTGCTTCTGAAATCACTTGATACACTTCAAAATAAGTTTGGCTCAGCTGGCAGACAACATGTAAAATATTAGTTTTCAGGATGCTAAAGGAGAGTAGGTTAAGTATTTTCTATCTCTGCAGCTGGTTGGCACTGGATAGGTAGAAGTAAAACTGTGAATCTTCTACACCAATAGAGCAATGTGTTTAAAAAGAAAATAAACCACCAAAAAAAATAAATCCACTGCCCTGCTCCATGTCCTAGCCTCAATCTTACAACTCATGCAGAAAGAGCCATTGACAAATTTCCATCTGGCCTTTTCTACGTCAGCTCTACGGAAACTTTTCTACTTGGGTGTCAGAAAAGGTCCTTAGCTTTCCAAAATTGTTACCAGAAGCCTTGATCCTGCTGCTGCTGAGATCAATGAGAACTTTATATGCAAACTGAAAGAAGGATTAGCATTAAAATCATGAAGTATGCAATAGAATTAACTATTTTATATATTTTTCCTAGTAAATTTCAAAGTGATTAACAGGAACTTGATCTCTAAGAGAACTGAGTAATAGATACAGAAGGCTCAGTGGCAAGGTTTCCTAGCAAGCCAGGGATACATTGCAGCTCTTTCAAGTCCTGTTGAGGTGCTTTAATACATTTATCTGTAAAACATCTGAATGTATATCCCCCAAAGTAATTTCTGCAAAGAATTAACAAAGCAAAGCAATTTTATTTTTCATCCTTCATTTATTTAACAACTCCCTTAACCTATTTTGAGAAGGGTTTAATGTAGAAGTTTACACATCTAAATTGACCAGTTGTTTCTTGGTAAATTACTTTCATCATAATATCCTAAATGTATGATACCATCAATAATAGAATATATAATAATAATATAGGATCACCTCTCTGAAGCTAGTGAATTTACAGTGTTATAACTCCGGGGTTTATGATGTTTTATGTGTTAGTGTTAAGAGTCTGGCCTGGAGAATGGACAGAGGTGTGATACAATTGCATATACATCCTCTAAGTGATATGGAAAGTAAGGGGACAAGCTGGAGAAGACAGCTCAGTCTGACCATTTTGGATTTCCCAGTGATTCTACAACTGCATGAACTCCAGTCCTAAATTTCTTTTGGTAAAAAAATTATTTTCCTACACTAACAGTTAACTACTTTCGATTGGTACCACAAAGTTTCTCTTTTCATATCCTGCACAAATTCAAGGAAGCCTAGATATAAGTAGATATACAAGTAGATATAAGCCTATGCAAGTAGATAAAATAGTGAAGGGCAATGTTAACTGAAATTACAATGACAGATTTTGATTTTGCTGGTGTTCAAATAATCTTGATTTGAGTGTCTTTGAAAGGTTACTCTATTAAAAGAAAAAGAAAAGGTGGAAAATTGGATTCTCCAAAATAACTTTTTAAAATGTAATCTAATCTAAAAAGATGATCTCTGTGTAGCCAGTGGGCTTATGAAGCTACTTACCATTGGAGCAAAACAAGGGCAAGTTGTCTAATGTTGTTTGCATTAGTAAATAAATGGGTTGGGGACAGCAGGGATCTGTCTTATCCTACCTGTCACAGCACTGAGGAAGTCTCTGGATATTAGTAAGGGAGATCATGTGTGCCATAGTTACAGTGCATTTGTGATTTATATGTTTAAATATTCACTAATCCTATTTTATTATAAACACCCCATGTATTATAAATATTTTCTTTCTTCAGACCAATTTAGATACTCAGAAATCATTCATTTTGGTAAGAAGGAGCAAAAAGTAAAAAGATAGGCAAAGGACAAGCTTTTCTTGCTGATTTGCTTCCAGACTTTAAGTCCTTGTTGTAAGTGGAATGACAAGGAGCATTTATTTTAATTCCCATTGAGGGCCCTGTGAGCACTAACTTCCATTTGCTTCTCTGGCTTCCACAGTGTAGTTTTTTTCCTTCCCCTTTCTAAAAGAAATTTCTAGTAACCAGCAGAGCACCAGGCTGCCTTGGGACATTACACAGATAGGAACTTCACAAAGTTGCTGCCTGAATATTAAATGTGCTAGGGCTGTTTGGGCCTCTCTGAGCTGTTCCTGGGTAATCCTGTGAAGAAATTCTTATGAACAGGAGCATCAGATGTCTCCAGCTTGCATAATCAGCCTGCAGAATTTTGATAATTGACAGCAAAGCCTCTACTATGCATGTGGAAGCTTTGTAAGCATGTGTTTGGTATACACATATTGTACACAAGCCCACTATTTTAATATAACATAAACAGACATTTATTTAAATATTTGAGTTAAAGCAAAGCCTGATTGTTCAGGTTATGTAGATTAAAGGGAAAAAGCCTTTATTTTTGTATGGACCCTGTCTTTCAAATCATCACAGAAAACATAAAAGGGAGAAGAAAGGCTTAATTACTATTCTTGATGGGTTTAGTCTCGCTTTTGTAGCTACTTCAAGAACACTGAGGAAAAATATGCAAGTTTTAAAACTTATTCCTCCCATTTTATTTCATTTACTTTTAAATTGAGTATCGGATCAATTTTAAATTTTACTCTTTAATTGATTCTTAAGTAGTGTGGGGAAATGCACCTATGAACTTCTGTGGAAGCTTATTAAATTCTGAAAGTCTCTTGGTGGGCATAAGGGGAATTCTTGGATATGCTGGATGTTGTGTTTCATGTTGGGGAATAGGCTGAAACATCCCAGGAGGACAACCTTGTGTGTTTTATGCTCTGCATTTCAGTGCAACTCTGCTGAAGCAGAGGGTGCCCAACACAGACCTTTGCCAGCCCAGTCCCTGCTTTTCAACCTCAGAGTCTTTGAAGAGATTTCTCAGGTTATTGGGATATCAGCAAAGTCACCACTGACTTGATTTTCAGTACTTCAGGAAAAATGTCTATTATACAAGAGGAGAAATAATACATTGAAGTTGTCCCCTTTAAAAGTGGTAGTTTCTTTTGGTTTTGTGCGGATTTTTTTTTTAGAATGAAAATAAACCCAAGACAATTGGCTTCAAAACACATTCCTAAAGCTTAAACCATTCTCTGAAATATACAAGTACTTGGGCTGAGGAGGAAACGGACATTAGATGAAGAGATTATTAAAAAATGTATGATTATTTAAGGTCAGCTGTTATTGTAGCAGAACTTAGCCATACAACCATCCAAAAGTTTTATCAGCTATGACAATATTTGAACTTATTCATGATCAGTATTCACAGCCAATCATTAGTTTACTTAGGTATCCAATAATTATAAATGTCAAACAAAACTGTTTTCTACCTAGCATGGCCTGATAAGGAAGTACTGTTTACTTACTCCATTCAAAGAAGGTTGGATCACTTGACTTGTTTGAGATCATACTTTTCTGTACCAGACTGAAAGCCTGGACAGGAGAATCAACCCATGGGGTGAAACTTGGTGCCAGTATTGATGGCAGTAACATGCCTTTGAAGATCTGTTTGAAATGTGAAAGGTTAGGCCTTACAGAGGACAAACTGAGAAATGGAGAAAAGCTGTAAGGCTGTGACCCAGCACTTCAGCTGAGATGAGCTTATCTGACACCCTTGCAGTGGCCATGTACCTGTTTCTGAAACTGAGACTACAAGAGAGCTGCTCTCTTGACTGACATATTCCTGTATAATGACATTTTCAAATGTTCTATGAACCTTGCAGATCAGCCTCAGCTAATCAACGTTTTCTTAATTTATTTTTTTCTGACTTCCTGCAAATGACAATACTGATTTTTTTACTGTTTGTGTTGTGTATTGTGGTATTTCATGGGAGAGTTGGTTTGTGGTTTGCTGTTGGTTTTGTGAGCAGAAGTTGTATTTATTTATTTGTTTGTTTTGTTTTGTTTAAGAATACTGCACATTTCCACAGCTCTTCATAAGACTTGTCTTATGGAAAGACACGTGTATGGGAATGTGTATGGTGTTCACCAACACCCATGGGCATTTATACTGTGGTACCCTTTGGAATGACAGAATGAAAGGATTTCTGAAAACCATCTGATAGCACATACATGGCTTATGCTGAAAAAACAAGCAAGAGGTGACCCTCCTAAAGAGCTTTAATACAGATGTGCATCTTCAGAAAAAGGTAGCTAGGAGGTTTTTTCCTCTAGTAGAAGAAAACATTGACTACTACTATTTTGTTTTACTTAGAGTGAAGGATTAGATCAATTTGGCAGCCATGCTGAGTATTTTCTGTGTGTTGTGGTAACAAATTAAAAAATTCAGGCTGTAAAATATCATTAAAATTGGGATTAATCAGGATTAACACACATTGGGGGGTGGGGAATGCATTATTAAGTCTCCTTGTCACCTTTACGGATTTCAGGGCTTTGTTTCACGTGAAAATAAATATCTCATGGGTTCCTGTAAGTTTCAATAAATACATTACTATTGATCCAATATAGACATCCTTTTTGCAAAAACAACATTGAAAATAAGTTTATATTTACCAAAGCAGTACATCCTTGGGTTATTTTGGGTTTGTTTTTAATTTGCTTGTCCCCTGACCCTCTTGCTTATTTCCTCTGGCAATAGCTATTCCTAGACTATAAATGTGCTTCAAACACAGAGGAATTCTGCTGTTAACTATGATTTCAGAAGTGTAAATCTATGATAATAAATAGCCTAAAGTCAAGAAAGACTAGCTGTTAAGCTTTTTTTCTCATGGCCAGCAGTAATAGCAGTTTGATATAATATATACAAACTAGAGGAATATTTTTTTGGTAAATATTCTTTTTTGATTTTCCTGTTTCCTAGTGACACAGTTGGAAGCAGGAAACTCTTTTTGAGTTTTGAGCTTGCAGTAGTCCAAAGGATATCCTTGTCTCTCTCCACCTCTATAAATAAAGCAGGAGAACTTTTACCCTAGCTCTAAAAATCAGTATGTGTAGCTTTTAGGCTGTTTACAAGGAGAGTCAGAGCTGTTCATAACTAATTGATTTATCTGCAGCTAATGAGAATTGAAGTATTAAACATTAATACTTAGGCTTCTGACAAATATTAGGTCCCTCCCCAAACACACAAAACTAGAGTTTGGGCATCTAATTGTTCTATTTTTCTCAATGGCTGTGGTAATTTATTTCTATTTTGGACACAATTCAGGAAACCCTTAGAGTTCTCTTATGCAGAATACCAAGCTGTCAGGACATCACTGAAGTCCCTGATTACTAATAAGTGATTACTTGTTATGGCTAATTATTAATTTTGTCAAGATTTAGTAGGTGAAAACCTGGCTATGCAAGTTCAGTGGAAATACTGTCACTAATTTAAATTACACCATAACTTAGAATTATTTTATTTGCCTGGGTGATTTAAATACTCAGTAGTAATTCTGGGTTATGAATTGTGATTGTAAATTATGATGGTATAGTCAGGAGACAAAAGCAGAGCTCTACTTTTCTGTGAACAGGGAATCAGGAGGCTGCATTGAGCCTCACTGGTTTTCCAGCTTACATGGTTCAGTAGATCCACTCAGTGCATTTGGGACAGGGACTATGAACAGTAGCATCAGCACATGAAGACACCTGATTTTCACAGTTTCTCTGGAAATTGAAAGCCTTTCTGTTACCTCACCATAGCAGCAGCTCCCAAGCACGGTGGAACTGAGGCTGGAAACTTCTGCAGTCAGATTTTCCATCACTCTTCCCCTTGAGGTGTGGCTGTCACTTTTCAGTCAGCATGGACAGGTCTCTGCTCCATCAGCATAGTGTGACTGCTGTGCCTAGAGGGAATGAGGCACAAGGTGCAATGGCACCTGCTGGGATAGGATGGAGGAACACACCTCTGAAACACAGACCTCTCATTTAGGCCATGGACTTTGAGTTCCCTACCTGAAAGGAAGGTTGATTTCACTTCTGTCATCAAGATACAGCTGGAGACAGAGGAGGAATCAGAAATTCCAGTCTGTTGAATGAAGGGATATAACACAGAGAGCAGAAAAAGATCAAAGAAATAAATTAATATATTCATAAGGAATTTGTGTTCAAAGACCAGTAATCATCCTAACCAAAGAAAAGGTGGGCAAAGAAAGAACATGTGATCACTCCCTGTTTTCTACCTGTTTCCCAGACACATGAGGAACCATGCAAAAACTTCCATTCCCGACTTCTCTGGACACCTCCACTGCCCCAGACAGACACATACACTCACTAATCATTAGTTTTTACCAAGGGCTGAGAATATTTTTGTTCCCTCTTTGTCTGGCAAGAATAAGATTAATCTTTAAAGAGAAGATGCATTTTAGTGCCGTCTTTTTATCAGAACTGTACTGATTCACCATCTGACAGGCTGTCTCTAAATATCCTAGTTGTATGTCTGTTTTTCCTTCACCTGGTACTTTTAACTGTGGAGATATTTTACCTCATCCTGACAATGAAAGGCAGAAGGAAGAGCTGGGAACCCTCACAGGAATGGAGGATGAGGGTTAGCTACGTCCTTTGTCCTTTTTAAGGTTTTTTTCTTTTTCCCCAAAGATGAGAGAGTTCTTTGGTGTCCTTTGTTTTTAGGTTCTGAGCATGTTATGTTATGGGATGCTGCTCCTATCCTGCTTGGCAAAAACTGCACCCAACTCTTTGGGGTCCCTTGGGCCAGGCACACCTACTAAGAATAGCTTTGCCTAAGGAGATTTAATTTCAAACAAAGGCAAATGGAATAAAGGACAACTGTGACACATAGTCCCTTTTGAAACTAGGAAACTGATTCAGCCAAATCAGTTCTTGAGTCAGTTTCTCTCAAAAATTGGTCATTGCTGTTGCCTGAGAAAGTAGAACACTCCAGAAAAGAAGGTATATCAGGTATCAAAAAAAGAACTTCTTCTGGTATGTACACCTAGAATTGCAGATAATATTGCAAGAGGGTTAGGAGCACCTTTAATTAGCACCTTAATTATCATTTTTCCCAGCATCTCGCCTAAGATATTGAGGCTCTGCAATGCTGTTAAGGTGATGGACTTCATGCAGTAAAATGCATGGTGCCAAGAAGATTCCCTGAATCCCCAAAACAAAAAAGATTGGTCTGTGTAATGGAGCACAAAAGCCAGCTGATCAAAAAGACTGGAAAAAGTTGTGGTTTAACTTTTCTCTGGTATTTTGTACCCCTTTGCGCTTGGTCTGTAATTAAATGCTTAAACCTGTGCAAGAAAATCCCAAACCAAAACAGACAAAAACACAAATGGCAAAAAGCAAACAAACTCAAAAAGCTTAAAGTTGTTAAAGCAATTAATTTTTGATGCAGAAGGCTTTTCATAGGCCTGTGGAAACAAAACCCACCTTTCACTGAACAGTCCAGCTATTTGTTTATGTGGGAAATGAAGATGGCCTCTCACATTGGGGCCCTGTTGCTGGGAAGAAAGAGCTAAGTTTGGCTGAGCTAAAGGCAGAAGAGCAATTCAGTTCTCATTTCTGCACCCTCAGCTGAAGGCAGAGCCTGGAATGGGGAGATTTATCTTAAAGAGGGCTGGGAGATAGCACTTGCTTTGTTTCCAGACTGTTGAATATGAAACTATTCTGACAATATGTATACAACTTCCTTCTAGTCCTTTTTCTTGTTGCAGCAGAAGCAGCTATATCCCAAGCAAAAACAATGTTTCATCCTGTCAGATTTGGGTGGAAAGGGGAGGGGAGGATAAAACATGAAAACAATTAAAATGTTTATTTTTAATAGTGTCTGGCAGTAGTCAGAGGTTCTAAAACTATAAATAAACAAAGGTCATAGTTAACGATGAGAAACATATGCCATACACATGTTTTTTAAAATTTAGATAAAGAAAATAGATAATGAGTAGTATTACGTAGATGGCTCTTGACCAGAGTCTCATCAAAAATTGCCATTGCAGCACAGAATCAAAAGAATGTGAAATTCAGGTGTCAGTTCCTCGAGTCACCTCTGTTCTGATGGATTTAATGTCATCTTCCCCCTTTTTTTTTTGATTTGGGGACAGGACTTGCTGTGCCTGGAGAAGATGTGTACCTGGTGGGGCCAGGTCTTGGCACCAACCTGCAGCTGCTTTTAAAACAAGTGCAGGATCTGAAAATCCACTTGTGTGCAGAAAGTGGGAAATTATGTTCGGTGACAAATGAATACCAAAGCTCTGGCTGAGAGGACAACCCTGAATTTCTGGTATTTGGTAGAAGATGAGGGCAACTTGAGCTCCAGCCCAGCCCAGGTGGCTAATCCAGCCATGGTGTGTGGTCAGCAGCCCTGCTCTGCTGCAGGACTGAGCGCAGGAATACGGCTCCAATTATCAGAGCTATTTATGTGCACTTGCTTTTGGCAGTCCTGCTTTGGAATGCTGCTTGTAAAAGGTTTCATACTTTTCTCTTAAGCTTCTTAAAGGGCCATTGTGCATTCACAAACATCCATATCCATCTGGTAAGGAATGTCTCCCAACTCAATTAACACCACATCCACACCAATCGCTGCCATTCTGGAGTGTGATTCAGTATTCCAATTGTGCTTCCATATTAAGAGAGGAGGTTAGGAAAGACTGGGAAAACAGTACAAATTACAAGAAAAGCATAAAGAATAATAGTTTAAAAAGGATTTTAAAAATAATTCTTTTCACAATAGGCTTTTTGGACATTGGAATTTCTGAGTTTTAAGGAAGCAGCTACATTTTCTGCTTTCAGGCCTGATACCATAAGATTCAGAAGCAGGTAGGGTCCTTTAAAAGCAATAATATTTTCTTGAATAATTTCTGCTATGCTTAACAGCAAGTAAGATTTGCAAATACATATAATTTTTATTTTCATTCCTGTAATTCTACCGCTTTAAAATGTTTTCTTTATTGACATTTGCTGCTGTTGCTGTGTATGGTATTTTGGTTACATAGCATTTCAATTTAACACTGAAGGTTTTTCTTTCCAAAAGTAACACGACAGATGATATAAACAGGCCTGATGTCTTAAAAACATGATGACCGCTAAGAATGCATAGGGAGTGCAAAAGCAAAATCCAGAATTCCTGGAAAAACCAAAGACATTAGAAAGAGAGGGAAGAAGGCATCTACCTGGCAGAAGAGAAGATCAGTTTCTAAAACATTTTTAAGTTAGAGGAAGATATGAGCTCTCCGAAGGATTTTTAAGAAAACAATACATAATAGTAAATGACACAACAATTTCAAGTGGTTTGAAGTGGGAAATGAAATTAAAGTGGGAATAAGGGGACAGAAAATAATAGATGCAACTTTCTGCTTGTAAGGCAACAGGGACAGAAATTTGTTTTTAGAGAAGGAATTCAGGAATAAGATGGAAGTGTGTTAGAGTTCATCTGAACTGCAGGATTACTGATATTAGCAGAATGTTGCACAGCTGTTAGTGATAATTGAATTTGTTGGCTCTTCATGTTAGTATTTCTACCGATGGACTTCCGATCTTGGCCACAAAATATGACTTCACTTAAATCCTCTACAAAATTAGTTCAAGCCACTGTATAGTTTATTTTTAAATCAGAGTTCATGTAAGAAAAAAGTTCTCATTTAGTATTTGGATTTTTTTCCTCTGTAAAGACAGGGAATTGGCCATTTAAAATACAAGTTAGTAAGTAATTGGAATCACTAGCTGTTCATGGAACCTTCTCTATCAGGCTACTGTTGGCATTCTGATTGGATTCCATGTAAGCGAGTGATAGGGATGAAATGCAAGAGGCAAAGCAACATTTTGTCTATTTTAAGCATTTATTATATAATGAGATTCTTATTTTAATCATTGTCTTTTGGATTATAAATCACTATTTTCCTTTTTTGCTACAAGGGAATAAACTCCCAAGCAATGAAATATGGGTTAGGTTATTATGTCTTTTTAATTCACTGCCTGAATGATAGCACATAACCCGTCAGCTTGCTGGAAATCCTCGCCATTAAGTTGATTAATAAGGGAAATAATAAAGCAATAACTACTTTGATTTTGCACCATCCATATATTGTCACAAGATGGGAGAGTCATGCAGAAAAATGCATTGATAAACTGGTTTTACCTTGTTGGAGCATCAGTAAGATTGCTGAGGGGCTGCCACACCTGAGTTATAAAGGAAAGAGCAGGGTTTGCTCTGCCTGGGGAAGAGGAGGCAAAGGGAGGATCTTAATGCTGTCTTCAATTATCCCATGGGTAGTTGGAGAGCAGATGGGAAAGATAAACTTTTTTTTCAGAGGTCCACAGCAAAAGAAGAAGAGGGAATAGATACAATCTGCAGCAAGGGCAATTATTCTAAGAGCAAAGGAAAAACCAGTCCTTTGCAGCATGGATGGCCAAACTAAAGGGAAATCCTCTTCAGTGCAGTGATTGAAAATACCACTGGACAAGCCCTGGGCAACCAAATGTACTTTTGGAGCTGTTTTAATTCGGAGCTTGGACCAGGTGATGTCCAGAGCTTCTGTCAGACAGAAATCATCCTGGCATTATCTGACCACATTACAACCCTAAACTCCATTAATGACTACTATAAAGTGTATTTAAAGTCCATTAATGAAGTTACAGAATCATACAATCATAGAAGGGTTATGGTTGGAAGGGACTTTAAAGATCATTCAGTTCTAACCCCTCTGTCATGGGCACAAGTACATGTTGCTTTTGCTGCTGATATCTGACCCTTGCCATCTTCTGACTTTAGAATACCCACTTACCATTTTCTCTCATCTGCAATGAAGAGAGTGACTAATCTGACACCTCTAAAAGCACAGAGGAGGGTATTAAGAGATCTTTATAATTCAGGAAGGTGTGGAAAAGACCCATTTGACCTTCTTAATGCAGGGAGATGACAAAGAGAAAAAATATTTTTCTGTGATAGGAAAATAAAACTTGAGCTATCTCTCTACCTGAAAAAAAGTCTGTTTTCAGGGTGCTACATTTTTCTTTTTTCTCTCCCTTTTTCCCTGATGCAAAGCATGCTGGTAAATCAGTCAGAATTCTCATGTGTCTTAGGAATGAAAAACACTGAGAAGCACTGGCATGTGTACATCAACATCCAAAAATATGTCCTCCCAGTGTATCTTGGAACCACGTGTGTGAGAAAGAGGGTGGCTCTCCTGAAAGCCCTGCATTCCTGCAGGAATACATGCCTGGGTCTGTGGGACAGAAGGCAGCTGCCATCCCTTCTGCACTTTCTGCTCTGACTTCTGCAGGACAGCATTTCAATTTTCAGTGCAGTTTTGCAGTCTGAACCTTGCCCCTTGTGAGACCTCAGAAGGTACAAAGTTAAAAAAAAAGCTGCTTCTCCTTTGGCTGACCATTCAAAAGTGTTGTTATTCTGCTACTGCACAAGTAAATAAAACAGCATGAAGAGATGAAGGCTAGAACATTAAAATATATGTGCCATCAGCAGGATTTCTGAACAGTTTCAATATGTTCTCTGAAGCAGCAGAGGGACCTGGCAACAGCTGGAGGTGTATTTGTTGGTCATCAGAAATTTACACTGACATGTACTCCCTTCTAGGTATGATTTTCCTGGGGGAAGGGGACTTTGTATTATTTGGCAATAAACCTGCAGTATTCATTGGAGGAAAACTTGCCTCAGTATTGAGAAATATCAAACACTTGAGTTTTTTCCCTTCAAATATAATTTCTTTCTCTGTTGATATTTTTGTGATAATTATTCCCCTCCTCACTGATAGCTTATTATTATTTGCCTATGATTTCAGAGCAATAGTTTTAGTTTTGACCAGAATTTTACATCAGTCTCTGCTAAGAGCAAATAAAGCCACATTTTGTATAAAAGGTCTCTAACTTCAAGGACTTCCTTACTTCAATGAATAGTTCAATGCAACTTTTTGGAAACCTGGTGCCCTGCGAGGACTGAAGTGCTCAAACCCCTTTTGATTTCAGTTATTATATATAAATGTGAATATGCTGAAGAAATGTAAGCAGTAGGGAAGCAATGCAATGATATTTGAAGGTTTCTTACAGCACAATTTCTTAACATAAAACCAGTACAGAGGTGTTTCTGATTGTGCTGATGCAGAATAGCAGATATGGAAATCCTGTTTTGACAGTTCTTTCTAGCACAGTATTGTTCCTCCAGTATATGATTCCCTGCTCTAATTACTCCAGTCCAGAATTACTCAGTTTCCACATTTCCTTAAGAGACAGCTCAGTCTGTTAAATAACACCAGGATGGTTTTGCTCAGAGTCTGTTTCTGCACTCAGTTTTATCCAGTGATTGGTAGCCAACCTGAACAACTTTGCTTCTCTTGTTTTATTCTCTGTGTTTTGATATCACCAGTGCCTTACATGATCCTATTTATGGACCAGGACTACCTCACTCTAATACTGATGTATTATTAGTTCATTGTGTGTGAAGGTAAAATTTTTGGGGTCCTTTCTACATGAATGTTGTACTGCATATTTTTATCCATTCTTCTGTCTTTCCTCTATCACCTTTCACATAATATCTTTTTATAGGATTCCAAGCATCCCAGTGGAAGCACACTCTGGATTGTTTTTGCTCTCAGTTACTTTACCTATCTTTTTTCTACATCAAATAATTTCTTGGTTTGTTTTTTTAATCATTCAGTTGCAAAGGCTTACAGACACTTGTGCTATGCTGATGTGATGAGTAGCATTAGATACAGTCAGTCATGATGGAATAAAAGTGATGGGAACTGAGGTGATGGAGGAAATGGAGTAAATGATGCATTGTTTTACTACTATCAATAAGGTGTCAATGTTCAAGGAATTAGAGGGCTGATAGAATGCCAACTTCTGGATAAGAAATGAAACAAAAGCCATGACCAAAACCTGTTTGTGGTTATTCAAGTTTCCATGGCTCTATTCCAATACTAACATGCAATTTTGAAATCCTGACAAAATTCAAATTCACTTATTTACATTCTGCCTCCCCATATTTCCTATTATTGTATAACACATTCTTGTTACTTAATTGCTGTGCAATGTCCTGTGATGCTTAGCAGGTGCTGCTGCTTTTTTGGGCTTGGGAACGTGATCTAAATGAAATGTAAACCTGTAGTTCAGTGAGTCACCTGTCTCTCTAACCTTCGATTCCTTTTTATGTTGTTCATATTCATTCAGACTAATATTATTTTAGCATTATATTCCTAAATTAATTTACATTCCCTTTTAACACTTACACATTTGGCCACAGGATAAAATTTGTCTCAAGTACTGTAATAAGGTCCTGGTGTGTGGATATACAGATAGATCTACGAAAAAAGCTTCAAGCTTTTGATGCTTGGAAAAAAAATATAAAGAAAATAGGCAGATTTAGTAATTTTCTTACTTCCTTGATCTAAGAAAATGAATCCCTCAGTTCTATGATTTAATCAAATAACTAAAGCAAGAATTTAACTGTAAATAAATCTTAAAATGAGAAATTTTTTCATGTTTCAAATGAACCTCTGGTCTTGTTTCGGTCAGCCAGAAACTTCATGTAATCACAACTTGGCATTTTAGGACTTCTCAAGTGTTTCTTAAGATCCTGTTTGGCTTTGTGTGAAAAGGTACACCAGCACATATCCCATTTTGATTCCTGACTAAACCAAGACAGAAAACTCTAAGGAGAGATATCCTAAAGTGTGTCCTTTCAATGTAGGTGGGCAATAACTTTGAGCTAGATTTAGAAAGATTTAGGAGAAATTAAAGGGTATAAGTTCAAATATTAATTAGAAAAAATTCTCCATTCTGTTTAACGTCACAGACACCTAAATTCTCCAAGTATCTTTGACTTCACAATAAACTCACAATTCTCTCTTTGCACACACCAACCCCCAGCTAAGGAGCTCATGACCTCTCCATGCTGTCTGCAGTGTCAGTGTCCAGAGGTGCTACCCCAGCTGTAGGCACACAGTCTGGCCAAAACCGGCACTTTGGAACCCAAACACCGCGCAATGTTGGCTGCTTGCCATATCAAAGTGCCACAAGTTTCTTTCTTCCCTTCTTACAAGGGAATCTAGGATTGTAGTGCTGTCCTAAGCCATGGGAAATTCAGTTGTTTGCGTATCATGAGTGGGTGGAAGTTGTATCTTTCAGAGTCTGTGAAAATGACCAGCCACTGCCAGCATTAAACGTTCTGCTGTGCTGGCTGGTGACAGCTGAAGCAGCATTGAGCTCTCTAGGTGCTCCAGTCCTTTTTTAGTTGACTGGGGAATTGTTTAGACTGTGAGATCTCAGGGCAGGAACCATCATCTGTGCTTTTAAATTGTCTAAAATTCGATGTTCTTGATATTTGTAGATGTCAGTGAGAAAAATTGAAGATGGTTGAACTTTTTGTGTTTATGTGTAATAAAGCAAGAAGAAAGATGCATTAGGAAATGGAGGGGAGTTCCCTCTTATTTTTTGCTCTAATGTTTTGAATAATTCCTTTTCTGCCTTTATTCTAGAATTTGATAGATGGCTTCAATGTGAATGCGAACCTTCTTATTCCCTAATGAAACAGTATTTAAAAAAAAGCTTTCAGCATCAGTGAGGTAGGAAAAAATGTTAAAATTCTGGTAGCATATGTTTAAGTGCTGAGTTTGACTGAAAAATTCCATTTCTTCTCAGCAAGGTTAACTCTGAACAAAATCTATGCTACCATCTTAATAAATGCATATTCTTCACTTGCACTTTCAAAAACAGTGTGGATGTGACAGAATTTTTCAAAGCTAAAAGAGTATTTTCAAAATTAAATACATTGGGTTTCTTTATGATAAATAACATCATGCAACCATAGCAATGTGTCATGAAATACAATCCGTTTTGCTGCCTGCCAGTAAGCCTTACACAACTTTGCTTTTAAAAATAAAAGAGCAGAGGTTGTAATATTTATGATTTTTTAAATCAACAACTGTTCAGAAAAAGATTGTTACAGAAAAATTTCCTATTACCCTTGCATTTCACGAGGCCACTACCCCTTCTATCACTTATTAATACTATGGTGCCTAAAGGCTCCAATTAGGTATTAGAACAGTGATAACAGGCACTGTAAATGTGCAAGACAAATCTTCCCTAAGGGGCTATAATAAAATATTATTTTATAAAACCCAAGTAATTTCTTAAAATAGCTTTATAGCTATGGCAGACTATTACTAACTTTGGCCTAGATCCTGCAGTGAAGATGTGCATTGTGAGTCTCCATCCAGTAAGTGAAGGCAAGGAACCTGCTCTTTTAGTAAAGGGCCATTAAAAATGGAAGTTGCTGGTACAATGCGGATTTCTTTTGTTCACTTCCAGCAAAAAAAAAAAAAAAAGAAAAAGAAAAAAGCCCAAACAAACAAACCCAACAGGGTAGCTTGTAGTTAATGCTGAAAATCTACCCTAGAAGTTACTAGTCAGATCAGAAAATACTATTGAGAATGCTCCAAAGCCACCGAGTGCCATAGAGGACAGAGATGTACAAGTAGAAAAGTAACGCGCTCGTTGACCTGGACGATGAAGCGTCTTTGACTACTGATCAAACCTTTGCTTTAGGTCATGTTCACAGCATTATCTGAGGTGTCTGAAGCCAGCTAACCGTAGGGACCCTTCCCGGCGGCAGTGGCTGGACTGTCCTGTCTCTTGGTCCACACTGACCCTTGCCCAAGTCCCGAAGCTCCTTTCCCACAGCCATAGGTGCGAACAGCACTGAGCACACGTGCTCCTCAAGAGCGGTAGCAAAGGTGGCTGTTTTCAAAACTACATTCCCGACCCACACGATTTTCCCAGCTCCCGATTTCCTGCCCTGTGCCCGGGCTGGCCGCGTCTCTCCGGTCTGCGGCGCGTCCTTGGCGCATCTGTCCGGTTTCCCCCGGGGCGCGGACCCCGGCCGGGGCGGGCAGCGCCGCGGGGCACCGAGCGCAGGTAGCGGCGCTCCGGGCGCTCCGGGGCCGCGGCTGCCGGGCCCGGGGGGGCGCGCCCGGTGAGCGAGGGCGGCGGGAGGGGGGGCCCGCTGAGCGCCGCGGGGTCCGCCCAGCGCCGCGGCCGCACGGGCTGCGGCAGGAAAGGAGCGGCGGCTCCTCGGAGAAAGGAGGAGGAGGAAGGGGGGGGTCCCTGGGAGCGGAGCCGGCCGCAGCGAGAGAGGCGGGGCGGGGTGGGCGCGGGAGGCGTGGAGGGGCCCGCGGAGCGGCGCGGACGGGCGCGTGCCATGCGCGGCGCGGCAGCCGGCGGCTCCCGCTCGCTGGCTCAGCATGCGCGGGCTGTGCCCCCGCCTCTGCCTGCTGGCCGCCGCGCTGGGGCTCTGCGGGGGCAGCAGGAACTGCCCCGACCTCATCGTGGACCGCTGCCTCTGCGCCGCCGAGCGCGCCAAGGGGCCCGGCCGCCCGGCCCTCCGCATTAAAGTGGTCTGCACCGGCGGAGACTTGGTGGAAACTTTGCAGCCCGCCGTGCTGCCCAACCGCACCGTGTCCCTGTGAGTACGGCCCGCGGGCGGCGCGCACCTGGCGCGGGCGGGGGTGCCGGGGAGACGCGGGGCTCGAGGGGACCCCGCGCCCGCCGCTCCGGAGCCGCTGAACCGCTCCGTGCCCGCTGCGGCCCCGAGCCCGCTGTTAAAAAGTCTGCGCGAGTTTGGGGGTGTTTGTTTATTTATTTATTTAATTCTTTTCACGTTCAGTTGGGAAACTCCTGCTGGCGTTCGGGTCCAAGTGGGGGAGCTGGGCTCTCCCTGGTGTAAATTGCACGCTGCTGCGGGCGGCGGTGTGGGAAATGTCAGTGGCAGCAGAACTGATGGAGCTCTCTGCTGTACCTCTCCGGCGGCAACGGGACGGGCTCGCACCGTCCGGGCGATAAATGAATGGTATCGGTAATGCTGAACTGCCTCCTAGAGTGCTGTGTCATTAACTGGTTTTCCCTTTCTCTCTTGTCTCCTCTAAATAAAGTTTGGAATTTGATGTCTCCTTTTTTTAAGATGAGTTTCTACACAACGGTATGAAACTCTCAAATCTCCCGTATCGTTCAGAGTTGTCTGGTAATCTAAAATGATTCGGGGTATGGTGTTCGGTGGCTTTTTTTTTTTTTAACAATGAATTAGGTTATGCTACTTTGTTGCCTGTTGCACATAGCTAAACTTGAATAAATAGTATGTTGTAAGTAAGGTAGTAGAACTTTCTGTGATTGTATCCTCAAGTACAGCTGTATGTCCCTGTAATGCACCCAAGCAGTAATAGCTCTGTGACATTTACCCTTTAGATCACACGCATATCAACAGATCTTTTACTGTTGAATTTAGTTCTGTTGACAATTCCTGCTATGAACATCTCCACTGTTCAGTGCATTTTCTTTAAGTCAACACTTTCAGGAGGCAACTGGTAAAGATAGTAATTCATAACATCTGGGGAGCTTGTGCTTGTAAATGTACAGATGTGCTGTGTATGCTCCAGTTCAGTTTTAGCTATAACTGTTGAGTGACTTGATGCTGATTATCTGTATGCTGATTATTTATTTAGGAAACTTCTGCTTCTATACAAGAGACAATAATTGCACTTCCTCCTAAATTTTAATAGGCTGGTTTAGAATATTACATTACTTACCAACATAAGCTTTAACCTCAGTGATAAATTCACTGCTATTTCTATAGTTTGTATAACTGGCTATGGAGTTAGAGGTGGTACTCACCAGAATTATCAAATGTCAGCATCTTGGGGAGGCAGGAACTACTTTTTCCTCTTGGTTAAAGAGCTATAGAAACTCTCACACTCAGCATGTCTGCAAAGGTTTTTCCTCTTAAGCATTGACTTGCAGAGACTTATTTAGGTGTTTAAAAAACTTTTGCTGAGGTAAGTACCAGTCAAGGAATCCAGCTGACCATGAGATCAACAGAAGTATGTATTCACTGCAGTGAAAAGAAATTGAATTGGAAACAGAAGTGAGAAAAGATGAACAGGGGAGGTGGTGTGTTTGAAGTGGTAGGTGGGAGGATTTGCTCACTTACACGTATGATTTAAGGCACCAGTAGCAAACTTGATCTTATCAACTGAAACACCTTCATTTCGGGTAACACTTGCTCAAAATTAATGAGAAAGGTACTGTGCTAGTTTTTTTAAACTTAATAGCAAATACTTCTTGACCTGAGAGCTGATTAGTTGGCCTTAGTTGATACAAAAGTATCATATTTTGCAGGTTTTTTTTGTATTTCATATGAACAAGTATAGTACTCTGTATCACAAACATATCTCTTTTCCTCATACAGTCTCTCATCTCATTTTTGAGAATTTTTTTTTTCTTTCTCAGAAGTAAATTTAAGGTTAAATATTGAAGGTAAAAAAGAAAAAAAAATAAAATCTGTATTAGAACTTTTCAGTAGCTAGAATATACAGGTGAAAATTTGATTGAATATGTCAAAGATTTTCTGGGTGAAATTGGTTTTTATGAATTAAGTTACACTTGTGGGATTTGGCCAGCTCTAGAAAATAATGATGATGAGCTCAAGTATTAGTACTGTTATATTTGTTTTTGTAGCTGAATAAGAGATGCAGGCAGAAGAGAATATTCTGGTAGATGCTGCCTGCTTCCATTCAGTTTTATGGGCCCACAGAGAGAAAGAGAGCTTTAACATATGGAACAAAACCTTTTGGATTGCTTTAACAATTAAGAAATATAGAGGTGAGTAAAAGAATATATGTTCAGATGCAATAATACTGTAATGAAACAATGTAATAAACATTTTGTGGGGTTTGGGACAGATTATTCATTATATAGGGAGGCTGTTTCCCAGGTGCTATCATCTTTTGGAAGGCAAGATCAAAGCCAAACTCTGGTAACTGCTCTGCGGAGATGGAAGAGAATTACCTCTGCTTTTTTTCTTAAGCCATTCAGATACGTAACTTACATGCTCAGTAATGGTACTTATCAGCAAATTTAGAAGTTATGATTTGGTAGCTTAATTGAAGCTTGAGTTTGGTGGCTTAGGTTCTTTTACCTAAGTGACTGTGGGTCTTGTCTGAGTTTGATGGTTTAGGCTCTATGGTGTATATGTACTGAACTATTGCTACTAGGAGTGCTTCTGACACAATCACACATGGTGACTGCAAACAAGTGTGAAGTCACTGAAGAAATGCTTATTCTTGACATGTTTGGACCAATTACTTTCAGATTATGAGGTGAGGAAGTCTGCAGAGTTTCTTTGAAATCATTGGAACACTAGAGCTATTCAGTTCTGTCTAAATGCTCCCGATGATAATCACACTAGAAATAAAATCAAAATATAAGCTGATAAAGCACCTATTCTCTTTATTTTATATTAAAACCCAAATCAAACAAAAAACCCCCCTTGTTCTGGACTCTGTTTCACTGTCTTTATTTAGTATTTTACTGCTTTGGAAACAGGATTCATGAGCTTGATGTGGATCAAAAGTACAAACTTAGCTGTAGCTTCACAAAGTATTTGCACGCATCTTGTTAAAAGAGATTCTAGTCCTTATGAATTTGCAACATGCATCTCTTGCTTTGTATTTTGGGACAGGGTGGAGAAGGGGAATTACCTTTTTTTTTTTTTTTTTCCCCATGAAGAATACAGCTGTTGAATCACTAATTTATGGGATCTACTCTCACCATTTCATTCTCAGTAGGCATTGAAGTGTGGACCCAACAGAAGGAGTCATATCACTTCAGCATAATGTAGTTTCTCATTTTAGACTCTGTGGTTGAATACTTGGGAATTATTGCATGAAACCAATATTTTACATTTTTTTTAATCAGTGTGGTCGGGTTGTTAAAATGCAACTCTAGGGAATGAGACTATTTGCAATCTTCCATCTCTTCTATGTTGATGGAAAAATTAGTTGTAAGCTTTTTGACTGAGTTGCTGAAATTTGGGCTATGTGGAGAAGTTGCTATGCTGCTTTTTACAATGTGAAACTTCTGCAGTTTGAAATTTTGGGAATTAGGAGATTGGATTCTCTACTGGACAGTATATTGGTAGGTTACTTGCAGACTTGTTTCTTTCATGTCAAGTGGTGTTAAAAACTTCATGCTTTTAATCTTGGAAGTTCTCAGTTCAATATGTATCACTTGGTATCACTGGGCAGAATATATTTTGAAGTTGTAAATGCCATCAGTTTCTGATAGTAGCATCACTTTTTTTTTCCTCCCTCAATTCAAAAGAAAGTCTAAGATGTATACCAATGGTTGATATTTTTACAAATTCTATCCACAGATACACCTATTGAAATGTGTAATTTTAAATTGTCATAATAGAAATGAAGAAAATTTATGGTAGTGTATGGCTTATATAAATTCTTTATCATATAGGATTCTTCATACGTTTTATGTCTAAGCCTTTCTTCTGACTTTGAATTGTCTCAAATTCCTCAGATTCTCAATTTCAGAGTAAGGCTACATGACTCCAATGGTAATCCATAGCCATAATATGTATGAAGGGTGTTCATCTTCAAAGCACTTCACAAACATTAAATACTCTTCTGAAGACAGCATTGCCCCATTTTTCTCTGTCCCAAAATTACTTTTATGTCACATTCATTTATATCATGTCCACTGGAATTTTTTCAGTTATTATATTACTGTGTTTTTTTCCATGTCTGGTCTTTTACATACCTATATTCAGTTTAGAATGTATCAATATGGTTTATTTGATATAAGCATCTTGTTTTAAAAATAGATCACAAAAATGTTATGTCCCAATAGTTCAGCGCTTAAGCTAGCCAAAGCAAACAAAGAGTTGAAGAAAGACTGAACAAAAAATAATATTCAGTAGTTTTATTTCCGTGTCTTGAAACTCACATATTCTTCTTTATTGATTTGAGACCTAACATAGCATTGCTGATTTGTAAATAAGAGCATTGTTAAAGAAGGTAGGGTGATTCTTGTTATAAAGGTTTTTGCGAACGTTTTCACCTTGGTTAGTTTATTGTGTTCACTCAAAGTGGCAGGAAAAAAGAAAAAGGAGCAGGTTTCCTGCTTCATTATTTATATGTGTATACATATTTATAAATGCTTTCTCTGAAACTCTTAAATAAAGAAAAAGAAAAAAACAGTTTGTGGAAGAAACTCCTAATAGGGAAGCTTACATAAAATACACCAAAACTTGGAAGGTCTGGGGCAGATGGTTAGGGAGAGGAAAGTATGGAGAAGAAAAAGGTTCTAGTGATGAAAAGTCTACAGATATTACTCAAATGTTAGTCTAATTCTCCCTGATAATACATTTTATATATTAATCTAGAGTGGCCATATCATATTTTATTTTCTTTTTGTTTTTTTTTCTGACAAGGATATACCTGCACCTGAAAAGTACTAGTAGTGTGACCACTTCCAAATGATGACTCTTTTGGATGAAACTGACCCATTTGGCATCACTGGAAATGGTAACCCAAGAGGAGTGTGAAAAAGATTCTACTGTGGAAAATAGAACTCTCATAGCAAATAATGTTCAAAATACAATAAATGCTACTTTAATAGTTACCATATACTATAACTTTTTAAAGGCATACAAGTCATCCTGAAGTTTCTTTCTCTATTATTATTAAACTGTAAAGGCTATGAGTTAAAACAGTGCCATACATCATCCTGGAGTGTAACGTTTTTTGAGGAAAGCAGTTTGTGTAAGAGGATGGGATAAGAATATCTGGAAACAGTTAAAAATTATTTCACAGTATCGAACAGTTCATTAATTTGGTAATTTAATTTAGAAATCAAGTCCTGTTTTTGTTGCATACTAGGAAATTTGCAGTATTGTGGTCTTTCACTTAGTTTCATTCCAGAGGTAAAAATAAACTGGTGAGGATAGCCAGGGGGAAAGCAATGCATGTGGGAAGGGAGTTTTATCATGTAAGTATATGATCTGATACCTATTGAGAAGTTCTAAATGAAGCTGAGGTTTTATGATACAGTGTAATTTGTCAGTTGTCTGGCTACTGACCTTGTTTGCCTTAAACAGGAAGCGATTTAATATATCTTATTGGCTCTCTTATAGTTTTTGTTTGTATGTTCACCTAATATTCATAAAATTAATTTAATTTTATTGATCCAAAGATATGTGCAACAGAAATTAGTTTCTGAAGTGTATGTATTTGCATCTTTTGCAGTGAGTTGGTGCCAGGGAGGTGATTTGTGTATATGGAATCTGCCTTTATATGAAGCTGCATGAGTTGCTGGCACTTGGGACCAAAGTACTGTCATCCCTTAAAATGGATTGTTCTTAAAAGATGTGAAAATGTGATGCCTTTTTTTTTTTTGGTTGGTTTTTTTTTTTAGTTTTGTTTTAAGGCATTCTGGAACATTTCTCAAAGTATTTTTTTCTTTCCTTGTCCCCTTCTAAATATCCTGACAGTATAATAAAATATGAGGTGAGGTGAAGAGTGGGGAGTGGTGAAGTGGTTAGGAGAGAGGTGAAAGTGGGAAGGTCCAGAAAGAAGGGGTCTAAACAGTGTTATTAAAAGGAAATTCCAAAGGTTTAGAATTTTATGTATGTTGTCCTTTTTTTGCATCCTCAGTGTTTTAAAATCACAAATATTTAAATGATAGATGCTTTATAATGACAGAATCACATTAACCCCCTGTGATGGTAGAAGCCCATTTATTACTTTGCTGTTAAAACAGACCCAGAAACTTTATGGGCAGAAATAGCCAAAGAAAAACGATGTTTTTGTGAAAAGTTTCTCCCTATTTGAGACCCTCTGTCATCACAAATTTTGCCACTTTGGATTCTGCCATGTTCCAGCTTATCCATCCCCGCTTTCCTCACTGATGTCTTTTGCCTTGGTTTTATAATACAGAGCTGCCATAAATCTGAAAGTTAAAGGGCAAAGTACCTTTACCAAGGCAGAACTTCTGCTCTGGCAGCCAACAGGAAACACCCATTTGTGTATCTGCACCTTATACCCTTTGTTCATGCACATCTGAGAGAGAGCCAGGGCTTTCACCCAGCTTGGTTTTCACTACTCAATAATATTGATGCATGTTTTCAATAATTGCTATTTATGCCATTTGATTTAGATTTTTGTGGAAAAATAGCCTATTGATTCTAAGCTTCCTCCCTTTCGATGTTTCTAATGGAATATCCAAACCCTCACAGCAATAAAAGCATACAAACCATGAAAAGTTTGAATATGTACTTATCCAGTCAACTGTGATTATTTTCTATCAGTTACAAGTTTGCTGTCTAATTCTAGACTTGTCAAATATCATTTGGCTAAAGCCTCTGTATTATCTATGATATTAACATTTTTTCCTCTACTTTAGCAATTATGTAATACAGGGAACACAGTTTAGGCTTTGTTCTTATTCTTGTGGCAACATGCCATTCTTCACCCTTCTCTTAAAATCAGTTCCAACTGTGTTTTCATGCCTGGGACTGATTTGAGACTATTCTGAAGTTATGGTTAATCATGAAAGCTCTGGTTTTGCAATTTCTGTTACAGTCTTGCAGAGTTGTTGACAGTTTCTTTTCTGTACTTAGCTGGATATCATCTTATCTGAACAGCAGTTTGTCAAATGCATAAACAGTTCTGCCAATAATACAAGCACACAGGAGTTTATGGGTGTTATGCTCACAGACCTGTAAGTCTGCAAAAAACTGAGATTGATTCCTAGATCATATAGAATCTGGATTTGTTGATAGCTGTGCAAAAATAAGCAAATTATTTTAAACTTGTATTTTATGCTTGCCTTTGCTGAGTGGCTATTCATCAAAACTCACAAAGATGGAAGGACACTGGTCTGTGTTTTCAGCATTTCTGTAGGCTTGGTACAACACACAATGAGGTTTAATGGATTTTCTATGTTATTAAGGTATCATTATGGCTTTCAAGTAACCTGGTAAGTCAAGGTCTCTAAATTATGAACATTTATGACTCTCCTTGTTTATTGATGATTTAATAGCAGTCAAGACAATGTCTCTTCATAAAACCTTTTTCTTTATGTTATGAGATTGACTGTCCCAGAGAACTCATGTTTTGTAATCAAAAGTATTAATTGCAAGGGTAGAGGTTTTATGCATACTGTGGCTTGAGAAAAGAACAAACTGCATCATAGAATGGAAAATAAGGTTAAAACTAGTAATAACAAAATCAAGCCTGGAAAATGTGAAGAAAAACATAACGGAATAATTGAACATAACATTATTTTATATTCATAGTTCCCTGGCAACATTTGCGTTTATATTTGCATTAGAAATTAATGTGCATGGTACCAATTTCTTTGAGAGAGGATGGGTGGAAGGAGATCATAATCTGTTGGTGAGCAACTTTATTACCATATTAGTTTTCATGGAATTCTCACAGGAAATATACTGAAGTGTCAGGTAAGATTTTTCTAATGGAATGTGCTGGCACAATCTGGCACAACAGGAGACCTACAAGCATTTAAGAGAGAGGGAGAAGCAAAACAAAAGTATTATCAATTCTGAGGAATAAAATTTGCCAGCACTCCTAACTCCTGTGAACATGTGTCCTATCTGGGGAACTTTGCACTGCTAAGAAAAATGCTTAGTTCTTTTTTTTCCGTGGTCTCTTTACTTTGTCCCATCTGTCGCATTCCCAGAATCTTTCAATTCTACACTTTACTTTTTAACTCCTGTTATTGCTGATACTTCTGCCTGTTTTTTCTTCTCATCTGCATCTTGGTTTTGTTCACTGATTATATGAATTGCAGACTGCCAGTGCATTTCCAAAAAAGTAAAGAACCCATCTGCCTCCTCATCATCTCTGCTCTTGGTTCTCTGCTGTGCTGCTGCACTTCTGTGCCAGTCTCTGCAATTTCACTGCCCTGTGCTGCAGCCTCTGCTTTCAGCTCACGGTCTCCACCACTTCTTTAGTCTTGCATGACTTCCCAGTTTCTTTTGCTTTTCTAAAACCCTCTATTACATCTTCCCTCATCACCTTTGATCCTTGACTCATTTTACCCCTCTCTTCTGAACTCGTTGAGTGGAACTGAAATAAGCGAGGACATGGGTCCTTAGAGAGATCTGAATTAAGTCCTGGAGTTCAGCCGTGCCTGGAATTGGGGCCAGGCAGATGGAGTTGATCCTGTTAGACAACTTAGAAACAAGAAAAATCGTTTTATCTCTAACTCTCCCTCCTTAGATCTTATCATTAAAACTGCAGCTAGTGGAGTAGAGAGGTCTGAATGTGGTGGTGTCAAGCAGTGATTTTATATTGACCCACCAGACATGCCACTGCTGATCAGAGGGAGCAGCCACAATGATCAAAGTTGTTTTCCATCCTCAGCATTGCATATTGTTTAGAAAGGAAAAGTCTAATTTCCAGTATTCTCTACTCCTTTGTGGCAACATTCAAACAGTATTGCAACTGCCCATGAAAAACTGTGAAATGTATGTTAAGATGAAATCTTAATGTTTGCTGCTACTCTCCATGCAGTTCTTGAGCCATGAAACTAAAGTTTACATTAGCAAATCTAAGCTTAAGGGGCTGTATCTGTTTATTCTATGACACAGCTAGTACAGCTAGTATTATTCACATCATTATCATAAATCTTTATCTTAAATTAGATCAGGTTAATGAACTGTTCTCTGCTATGGCTGAGAAATATGGCTATTTGTCAGCTGAGGTAACAGTTGACAAATATGTGCTAATTTTGGAAAAGACACATTTTTCTATCCATACTGCACAGGGGAAGCAATCAAAATGCACAAATGGAAACCTGCTCTCCACTGGAATAAAACAGTGTGTTAATCTCTCAGTAATTGATGTCATCATTATAAGGCTTTTTTATTGGGAAGGCATTCATGAATTCTGTTGTACCAACATTTTCATCATTAGAGTTTTGTTTTACTGGAGTTCCTGATGCACTCACACAGCATCTCACCTGTGTTAAACAGAAAATACCAAAATTTAGTCACATTATGCTTCAAGTAACTCTTCAAAGTACGGTATTAGAACTTGTAAAGGAATTTGGATCTCATGGTGCTTAGAAAACACAGCCAAGCTGTGGGAGTTACCACACCGGATATTCAGGTAGCTGTTAAACTGCTGGTGTGTGTGAGAATAGTATCTAAGATTTGTTTCCTAATTTGCTCTTTGCCTGGGCTATATCATGTAAGGGTCTTGTGGAAGGAAGTTCAAGACTTCTTTTCTCTAATGTTGGGAGACTGGTAAGAATATTGAGTCTGTCCAGTGGGCGCAGTAAGGCATCAGTTGTGGTTTTACAGGTTCTTTTTCTGTGAATCATGCTTTGCTTTGCTTTCCTTTCCTTTCTTTACCACCAGTGTTGATAGGGTCACATAAAGGTTTTAGGGTTTGAGGAGCTGTGTTTTGTAGACCCCAAGTACACCTGAGGAGGAGCAGAAGAGGACAACATTTGACATATGAACATCAGAAAGTGACTCGATGTCAATTGTAGATGTTTGGTATTTATTTTTATGTCTTAATGTGTACAAAACTAATGCCAACTGTTGTTCTTGTTAAATTAAAAGTTACCTGGCATATTTGTATACTTGCTAGTCATTATAGAGCTCTAGCAGATATTCTGGTTCTAGTGTCTTTGCTTCTTTTTCTGTTTAAAATAAAGAGATTTGCAGAATAAGAGAAAGTAAATTTTCTAACACGTTCCTTTGTCTTTCCCTTCTATTATAAAAGGATGAAAAAAGAAATTCCTAAGACAAAATGTGGGGGAAAAAACATGTTTTATCATTTATTGTTGTACTATTCATAATTCTCTTCCCTTTCTGCACAATTAAAAGTTATAAATAACAATATAAAGAGTCAGCAATATAGATTGATGAAGCAAAAAAATAACCTGGAGCGAAATAAATATAATAAATTATAATCTTCTGTATTTAGAGCAAATGAAGTTACTGCTGTAAAGTACTTCATGATTATTGATTATCATTATAAATTTGTTTCTAATTAGCTGTTATTTAAAAAACAATTCTAGCTAATTCATTTGTGCCTATATTTAATAACAAGTCCATTAGTGAATTGATGTATGAAATGACCTTCATAACAGCTTTACACAGTTGAACAGTAACTTGCTGACTAGGACAACATCTCTTTTTTAAATAAGTAATACAGCAGTATTGCTAATTGGATGAAATTGCTTCATATGAAAATACCCTCCATATATTTTCATATATATTTTAATAAGACTAAGGGAGTTTGTTGCCTGACTCCCTGTGTAATTAAATGCTGTTTGAGTTTTTGTTTCCTGTAGTTACCTTTGAAGAACTCAGGTCAACTCTTTTGGTGTTGTTATTGTGACTACTTTACAAATGGAATACTTGGTTACTAAGCTATTTGGTAATGAAGAGGGATTAGATGCCAAGCTTTAGTTTGGAAAAGATTAGAGCAAATAATTTTTTAATGCTGGCTTTCCAAAGTACTTCTTTAGCTGAAGCAGAGTGATTGTTTTAAACAAATAAAATCCCTCAAGTAATCATTTATTTAATAGCACTTAAGTCAAGTTGGTTTGGTTTTTTCCTCTGAAAGTTTCTGTCAAAATGGTGGCACTGAATTACATTTTGAGCCAGTCTTTCCATATGATTAACTAATCTGTTAGCCTTTTTGGTTGGTTGGTGTTTCCTTTCTGAAATGGGAATAGGTAATAAAGCTTTGGAAGAAGCTTTAGTGGGAAGAACTGTGGCAGCTGAGTTTCCTGGCTGTTTTTGCCTGATGCTTTGCTGTTTTGTGTGAATTGTCCATTAATAATACTGTTCTTGAATAAGGGAAGATATGATAAATGAACTTTTAAAATGTTTATGGTTACACAGCTTTTCATTTTCTCCAGCCTGGACCATTAATAAAGATACATGTGGCTGTCCTGGACCAGGCTGAAGAGCCATGGATTATCCCAGTATATTGTCTCCGGACTAAAAATTTTTAAAGCAGGTGGCTACAGTAGAGTAATATCGTGATATTTTCCAAAAGAATCTTGTTGTCTGTATCGCAGCTCAGAGTTGTAGTTCCTGTGCATTTGATTTACCAAAATGGATTGGCTTTCCACAGCCTGATCCAGCCCCCCTGCAGATCCCATGACAGTTCCCTGCACTTGGAGCATCCCATGGCTACAAGTACCACAGCTCAACTGCCTGCTGGCAAGGAACCAGCCTGCTTTTGTTTATTTCCAAATTCTGGTTTGTTTCAGCCAGATCTGATATGGTTCTCAAACCTGGGAGAATGGACCAGGTTTGGTCTTCAGCAGGGGACTTTGTGTCTCTCTGCTTTTCTCTTATTATCTGTTAGTCACTCTCAGTAAGCTGAAGGGTAAGGGGGTGATGAAATGTCACAATGTAATTAAAGGTAGTTTATTCTACTAATAATATGCTTTCTTCTGTTTTCAACACTGTGAAGAGAGAACAGTGATAAAACTTCTTTCTATTACCAAATAATTATATTTAATTCAATCCATGGGAGAATGCATTGGTCTTCCAGGAAAAAGAAAAGAAACTCTATTCCTGCTCCTAAAATTTTGGATTAAGGAAAAATGAATAAAAGTTCAAAGTCAGCTTTCTCATTGGTTGGCCTGGTTTTCTTGTGTCAGATTGATAGATTTTCCTGTTTCCCTCTGTATTCCTGAACAATAAGCACATCTTCAATTTTCCTTGTGTGTTGAGGCCAGTATTTTGTGCTTTGTTTAGTTGTTGGCACTGCAGAAAGCAGAGAGGGAGATCGTCTGACCAAGAAAAAGCCTGCTAAATTGCAATAACACATTGCCAGTGAAAAAAGGTTTTGGAGGAGGTAAATGCCTTCAGAAGGTGTAGAGTGCTGGTCATTGGTCCTTTTTAATTTCATTTTTCAGCTGTTAACAACAAAACAAATTTCTTTGGTTATTGAGGCTGGCACTGTATTTGTTTAGAAAGACTGCAGCATGACTCTGCTGATTGATAACACGGAGTTATGCTTCACTTTTGACTTTCACTGTATTTATGGTTATTATATACTGAAAGAAATTGAGTAGATTTTGTTATTTACTGAATATCGGCCACAACACTATTTGTCTGGGACTGGAAGAAAATGAATGAAACTGGAAGTGGAAAAATTCTGATTTTAAGTCTGAATTTTTTGACTGGGTGGAAACAAAGCTAAAAACATTGATGATTTTATTTTATTCAGGGCTGTAATTCTTAGCCAGTCCCTCTGTAATGCTCCTTCCTTGGTACAGTCTCTCCCCATTATTTCTGTGGGACATGCAAGAGGCTGAGGCTGATCCTCTCTGAACATCTGGCCACAGAACCTGTGATTCATCCCTGTCTCTGGGCTTTTACTCTTTATTTTTTACTTTGTTCTGCACCATTTTCCTGATTTTGTGCTGTACTGCTGACTGTCTTGGCTGAGCTTTTCGGGGAGAGGGGTTTTGGGGTTGTTTTTTAACTTGTAAATGATGGGAGCCACCTTCCAGTAACTGAGGAGTAGGAGAGTCTTCTCCTTGAGCCTTCAGCAGGAAAACCTTTGCCAGTTTTGACTATTCAGGGTGCCCACTGTCTGCCAGATTAACCCTGAAAAACAAGATGTTTATAGACAGATTTATCACATGCTTACACCCCATCAACTGAATGCTTTTTACAACAGGGTAAAGTGCTTAAATTTTAGATAATTTCCTCTGTGTATCAGTGTGCCTGCATGGTTTGGAGATGCACAGAGGACATCCTGCCCAGTCATCAGAGGCAGATCTCTTCTGCCAAGGTCTTTGTACAGAGAAAAGAGAAATGTGCCTGTTGTGGACAGTGAGTGAGAGTTGAAGGCTGTCCTGCATCAGTGGAGGATGCTGTGGGGTCCTGAAGGGTTCTCCAGCCCTGAGTGGTTATAGGGGATTGTGCGCTCACTTTGAGCTTGCAAGTATTGTGTTAAAGTAATATTTTTTGTCTGTTTTTGTGTTGTATTTAATAGCAGTTACTCTGCAGAAAAAGACATATAGATCACTGAACAAGTATTATTTTATTAGTTTTCCAGTGTTTAAATGAATGGGAGTGGAAATATTAGTTGATAACTTGAACTTATGAATATTCCATTAACTGTCCAAGTCTTTTCCTCCTCTGCTTTTGTGATTTTCTGTAAATTTAAGTGATCAGAAAGAAGAGTCCTATAAAATCCACATTTAAATTAACATTGATAAATGTTAAGTGAAAGGGGGTATTTGGAACCTTTAAACTTTGCTTATGCTTTGATTGGCTGTGAACGGGGCACTTGCAGCTGCAGGAGTGATGCTCTGGAGGCTGGATACACCCTGTGAAAGAGGAAAACTCAGAGCAGTCAACATGCATGAGAGAATAAAACATCTTGTTCCCACTGTGTAAGCCCACAGTGGTGCACCTGCATCTCAGATACTGATTCTGACACAGCTCTGATTCTTCCATCTCAAAATGGCATAACAGGACAAGGAAAGGTATAGAAATATGAAGAGTTGTGAGAAAGCTTTTGTGTGAGGAATGATGAATAGCTGAGGGGTTTTTATCCTGAAAACATCGAAAGTGTGTTAAAAGTAAATAAGGAACATTATTCACTGTTTTCCATATTATGGGACTGAAGCGGCGACAAATTATTGAAGTTTCATAAGAAATTAAAAGTAAGTTAGCTGCAGAGCTTCTTGCTGTGGTTTTTGTATTCACATCTCTTCTCTTGACCACTGTTGGAGACAGGACAGAGTTCCTGGGCTCCTGTCTGAGCTGCTGCTGCTGGCTTGTTGCTGTGTTTATGCAGATGCAGATGGAGCACACCGAGTTCTCAGGTCAGGTGAAATGATTACAGCCTGGGGTGGCTCTGTGGAGTTACACGGATCACTGGGTGAGCTGGACTCGATAGATCAGCATTCATTTTTACATGGCCAAGAATGTTGTCATAGGTCCAGAATAAAGAAAATAGTTTGCACTTGCATGTTCCAGAAAACAGTTCCAAAATTGTGTCACTGAAAAGCAGTTAATTATAATGGTGCATAATCAGTTAAACATCTGTTCCTGGTGTGATATTACTGAAAGTGCAGTGATAACATCATCCTGGATCCAAAAGTGAGGAATAGAAAGCAGAATTAAGGAGTGTTACTTTTGATTGCTGCTACCAAGAAAAAGATGACCAGAAAAAGGTGTTACATTTTATGATTTAAGATCTACAAAATCTGTGCTGTATCCTTGAATGTGTTCTCATAAATCTGTTTTCCTTGTTTGAGGAGTTTTTTGATCATTTTTCTGATCATCAGAAAAAAAAAAAGATGCCTGATGTTGAAGATATTTTAGTTTGGGAAATAATAATATACAGTTATTGAGAACTCAAACCAAATGAATTCAGAATAAGAATGCAAATGAAAATCTACATGAGAGCAATTAACCTTTGGAAGACATAGGAACTGTAATAGAAACTTTTTCCCTTCTTAAATTAAGACTGAATATTGTAAAACTTCAACAAGTTAGTGGTTTGACATGTTTATTACTGGGAGGGGTTCTTAGCTTTGTGATCACATTGTCTCTTCTGGGTATTAAAATAAATGGCCTGGTGAAAATCTACTTCTAGTGTGTATTCACAGGTACTTATGTGAATACTACCAAACCCATGATTTCATTGGCTTTGGTTATAGAAATACCAAGGCAATTTCTGCAGTGTTTCTTTCTGTGTGGTAGAAGCTGCCAGTCCAGTGCAGTGCTTGTAAACATGTGACTCATTGTCTCTAACACAGAAGTAGAATCCTGCTAGTATCAAAACAGTGTTGTTGACTGTACAGTAGTACACTGTGTATTTGGAAGTACTCAACACTGGATAGTTTCCAAGTGTCTTTTGGCTTGACACTGGCAAACGTATTCACCAGGTGTACTTCATCTGTGAATAGTTCTGCTTTGAGTTCTGCCAAATACTCTGCCTCTAATTTAACTCTTGAGATGTCAAACCCAGTGATTTTAATGGTGTTTGTTTATTATTTGATGGTGCACAACTAATTCAGTTTCTCCATCAAATTTAATCCTTGCCACTTTACCTAAAACATACTGACCACAAAAAAAGATATTAGTATAAGAAGTTGCAGTTTAAAGATAATCACTGTGTCTACATTCTTTTGTAATGAATTGTATTTCTACTTTCCCTGTCTGTTTCTGCCATTAGTTTTTTTTATTGAGTGGTGGTGGTTGGTAAAGGGGATTCTACTAAGACCCAGTGTAGCTCTAAGTCAGTGTATAGCAGCTTTATTGCAGAGATGAAAGTCATGAAGAGCTTTGTGATTTGAATGTTACCATCCTTTGATCTTTAAGTTCCTCATTAAGTTTAATGTTTCAGTAGCTACTGTTTTGAAGGTCTTCTTCTGTACCTTGTATTTTAAATTAAAAAAAAAAAGCTATTTCTGTAATTTGGCACTGTTTCTTTCCTGTACTAGGAAATGTGACCTTTTAGCCGTATTAAAAAGATTTCCTCTTAGACTTTCTTAGTACTTTTAAAATAATTTATGCAACAATGAAAGTAGTATGTTATAATTAATAAACACAGGCTGAACAAGTTAGATGTCTGTTTTTTCCATATCACTTTCAATCAAGCTTACAACTCATTGGAGAGCCTGCAGTTACATCACATGTGTGCAAAATTAGTGTATTTTACTTATTGAAATGACGACTGTTTAAAAGAACATATAAATCACCCTGAAGATTCACTGGTAAATTCTAGTAAATTCTTATGTAGTCTAGAATTATTTTTGTATTATTGATGGATGATCTCTTGTGTAACAGGTATGAATATATACATTATATTATACCAGACTTCTAATGCCACAGGAGTAATCCAAGGTATTAAAGGAGAAATCTTAATGCTGGCAGTTCTTTAATCGCAAATGCTTTCTAGACAATTAAATTACTGCTGTTTCAATTTGTAAAGTAAAAATATAGGGAGGGGGTTTCATGATGCAGCTAGAGTTCAGCTTTCTGCTGTGTAGAACAGCTACTAATAATTTGGAATTAAATTGAGATATGATGCATATGCTGGGGAGAAAGGTTATGTTTAAAAATGAAAAAAATAATACCCCCACAAAACATTCATAACGCTTGAAGCCAGCAAGCTTTTTTCTCCTCTGTAACTTAAAACTGGCTTTCTAAGACAATGTGCAAACCATTATAAAAATATTCAAGAGCAAAATCTTTTGCCAGAATTCGGTAGCAGGATCTTGAAATGTTTTTATGGCGTCCATGCTGCAGGCATTAAAGGAGGCTGCTGCTACTCCCTTCCACTGTTCAGAGCTCTTCACTTCATGTGTCGTCTCTCCAGTTGCTCTCCTGACTCTCTAGCATTGGTAAAAATTATTGCTGCCACCCATTTCTGCAAACAGGTACCATTTTCACAGGAAAAACTTTTTAAAATCACATCAGTTTATGGCACCATTAATGAGGTCTGTATGGAAAGGGCTTATGGTACTGCATGCGTGATCAAAGATTGCAAAAGTTCCTTAATACAGTATGTATTTATACAGCATTTTGATGGAGTATGTGTCCAAATGTTATTGTCAATAAATCTTTACTATAGCCAAGCTGAGAAAATACAAACTGACAATAGGAGCTGGCACATGAGTAGCAAAAGTTACACTTTGGGGATTTCTAATAAAATAAAAGGATATTGAATGACTTAAAACAAGCTTTTTCTGAATTTAATTCTTCCCAGGACACATCAATTGTATATTTAAACACTTACATTATGAGCCTGGTGAGAGTGATAGTTGCAGTTTCTGGCATTTTTGTCAAGAACAGACAGTGCAGAACATGTTCTGTGTTCTTTCAAGGTGACTAAGATCTTACTTTACTTTAATGAATATAGAATGGGGAAACTTGCTCATACCAGTCTGACAGAAATACATCAATAGTTCCTTTTGTGCAAGATGATAGCACGTACTTGATTCATTTTAATCATGTTTAGGAGAGAGATAAATTCCCATTTTCTATAGTGAGAAATCAGCTCTTTGTAATTGGTTCAGCATCCAAGTCAAGATCCATTTTATAAAAGAATGTTCCTTGCTTTGCTATTTTTAAAGATAATCAAAATACAGTTTTTAAGTTTACTGTAAGAAATGTATAGTCTGTGACAAAAATGCAATATTACAGTATTTGCTTTCTGGTTTGAGTGTGCACAGTGTGCACATTGGCTTAATTTTAGCATTTACCAAAATCTGTAGTCTTATCTAAAGCTAAATTTATACTTCTATCTGTAGTATTTGTTATTCAGAAAGTGTAGTTGAAAGCAAGTGAAAATTTTATTTTATTTATGATACAAATGATAGATGTTGTACTTTGATAGCTAACTCTGAAATTTTTGGTTCTGTTAAGACACATGTTGATGTTGTTCATAAATAGCATTCAATATTTAGGAACAGTTAAAAATTCTTGCAAAACAAAACACCTTAGGGAGTCAGAATGTTGGTCCTCTAGACAAATATGTCTCTGATTTCAGTCATTTGAAATGTATGAATTTAGGTTGCAGGATTATTATTTTTGAGATGACAGGAAAAAAAAAGAAAAAATGGAGCAGTGGTGATGCATGGCTTGTAGGAAAGCAGTAAACTGCTAAATATTGTACAGATTCAGATGACCATTGTCAATACAGTGGAACACCATCCTTCAGGTAAATACTGTATATCTCTTTAGTTGTCAGAGGTAGGGCTTAATGATAATCTGTACTTCCTTTCAATCTAACTGCATTTTCACATCTACCTGCCATGTCATTGCCATTTTCTCCCATTACAGTGGTACAAAGAAGAATGGTTGTGCTGGGTTTCTTGCATATGCTGTAATGGAAAAACCAAAGAATTACTTTTTATGTGTAAGAGGTCACAGATAATGTGGTAAAATGCCAGTAGCTCCTGATGATAAACAAAAGCATCCCTGCATTGTTTTTCCAGGCCTGACTGAATGGTGGGTCTGTGGGGCTTGTGGCAGAGATGTGAGAGGGTGGGGTTTGGGGGAGGTCACTTGTCATGGGTTTTCAGTATTTCCAAGACATTCCAGCCAAGTATGGAAGTGTTAAAAAAATTCAGCTAAGTACTTTTTGTTTGCCAGTATTGTGGGTAGTGCATTTTGAAGTCATTAAGGCATTTGAAAAGGGAGGAACAGGTTCTATTTTCAAATTGCTTTACTTTGTATCTTGCAGTATTATTATTTGCTATTACTTCAGCTGATGACCAGGACATAGACTAAAAAGCTGTGTGGGTAACAAAGAACAGCGAAAAAGAAACAGCTTAGTCACAGCTGTTATTAAGACCTTTGAAAACTTCTCAATTTCCAACTTTTTCTGATTCTTAGGACAGTTTCATTCACATTAGCTTGATTTACTACAGTGACTTTTAACATCATCTTATGTCAGATACGAGATATGTGGAGCATTTGAACTGAAAAATACAGTTTAAAAATCTTTCTATTAATAAAGAAATGATTGTGAGCAATATTATGTCATCAGATAATCCAAGTCTTGTACTGCTCCAGGTGAGAATTCAGGGGATGAGATTTGTCCATGTTTTCTTAAACCATGGGGACATGGTTTAAGACTCTCAGGCTTGAGTTTCAAAAGTGAACTATTGCCTTTCAACCAGCCCTGTGGGGCCCCATTGAAGTAGGCCCTTTATCTTTAGGGTTAAACATTCTGAATGGATCAACTTCAAATGAATACATTAATTTTTTATGTTGTCAAAGCTGCTTTTCTTGCAAGGTTTCCTTAGCTTGGAAGAAGAGCTGATGTATTTGTTTCTAGAAGAATTATATTTTGTAGAAGATGGTAGGAAGGGAATTTTTTCCCATGTTTTTTCTTTTTCCGTTGGAGTGGCTCTAGTTGTAACCTAACACTTCTAGATGGATTTCTAGCTGTAGCTGGCAGCAGCCACAGTAAGTCTGGCCTACCACCTGCAACAAGGTGAGCCTAAAAGTAAACCAGGCAGCCACAGGGGTGCTTAGTAATTGTGCCTTAGAATATGTGTAACACACTTAGGGAAAAAGCTTGGGCACTGCTTTGCTTTTGTGAAGCTCCTATCCAGTTCATGTGCTTGTTGTTCTCAGCTTCAGAGGAGGCTGGGATCACATCCCATTTTAGTGAGGTTTTGGGACCTTCGTGATCAGCTTTGATGTCCATTCCTGCCTGTCTGAATCCAAGCTGGAAAAAGTTACTTCCTTCTCTGCATCAAGATGTTGATCTGGAGACAGAGGTTCTGATGAGGAAAATAAGCATAAGGGGAGTGACAGTGATGTCTTCAGATGGTGAGTTATGAATTAAAAATTACAGGTATAGTCCTCAGTGTCAGTTAAGGATAAGAATGTGATGGATGTGAACAAATATGCTCTGGTGATTCAAGTGTTTCTGCATGAAAAGTTGTCATTATTGTTTATTTATGAAGTACCATGAAGATGTGCTGGGTTTCATAAATGATCTGAGAGGTAGATGGGGAGGCCAAAGATGCTAAAATTATCAAGGCTTTTTAAGTACTGCTTCAGTTCTGCAGTTCTTACAGAAAAACTAAAATTATAACTTTTTTAGGTGGATTTATATGTGATAACTGTTGGATGGTCCTAGGTTTGCCTCTGTAATTTTATTTCATGAATAAGTTGATTGGTACAAGGTATTCAGAGGACTTGGAAAGAAATGCAGTAATATCAAGTCTTCAAATACATGTTAATTACAGTAATAATATTTTGAAAGTCTGGAGACCAGAAAAAATGATTCCCTGAAGGAAACCAATAGTTCCAATGAATTAACCTTCAAAGAGAGATTCCAAGTATAAAGAAATAAGAAACCTCTTCTATGCTGATATATCGAAATTATCTTGAATTTTATTTTCATGTAGTTGTAGAACATGGATTTTAACTGTGTATGTTGGGAGAGAAGATAATTAAATGAAGAACATATTTTAAAATACTTTAGTGGCAGGGTAGTTTTTTTACACACAAGTAATTACCATAAATCATGATTTTTGATATTTTTTATTAGATACTTATGCATTGAACCCAGAAAAAGTAACATTTTTATTTTATTTCTCAGGAGAGAAGAGGTAGGGCCAAATGTTATCTTTGGCAGGCATAAAGATAGTCAGAATTTTGTCCAATCTTTGCATTTTGTACTTGTATCTACTGAGTTTTGATGAAAAATCACTGTTTGCCTGTTGGGCACTCCTGGAATAAATGCCACAATTTTTACTTTAATTTCCTTTAATACACGTATTTTGTAATGTAGCAATGTTCCTCATTGCAAAAACCAGCAACAACCATTTAAATAATTTTTCCTAATCAGTTAATTATGAAAGACCAAGCTTCTGTTTTTCCTTTTCCCTGCTTCTCAAATAATATTTGAATGAACCTGGGAAAATTCAATACTCTGAACTTTGGTGACTGAATATAGATGTCATCCCCAGTAAGCAAAGAGGGAATAACATGGATACATCAACATAGAGAGCAAACAAATGCATTGACAGGATAGAATGAGCAGTAAACTTAAGAGGGGGGTTTTCGTGAAATTGGAATGGAGTTGAAGTGAAGGAAGTGAAATTTAAGTATGGCACTTGTACAACTTATGAAAAATACTCTTTTCAAAAGTGTTTACCACTGCAGTAAAATAAATAAAACCAAGTTTAATCCACTGAGACAGGGTTTTTTGATTGAAATAGAAACACCTCGACAAAGCAGTAAGTTTAGTTGATATGAAAACCAAATTGGTATACTTGTATAAACTATATCTGAAGGCAGAGAGTGACACTGTCAGAGCAGATAATATAATTCTTTAAAATGAAATTTGGAACAAGAAATGTGTAGGGGGATACAATTTAAGAAAATAAAGGTAGTCTAGAAAGTAATCTTACCCCTAAAGAGTTGCAGCTGGGCGAATTATCAAAGATTAGGAGCAGGCCTGACTTTACCAGGCCACAGCTCTAGCTGATAAGAAGAGTGTTATAAAAGAGTGGATTGGTTGGTTGAGGGGGAGCTGGAGTTAGTTGGCTACTGTGAGAAGAAGGAAGGGTCAGTGGCTGGAGGGGCTGCCTATGAGAAACATCAAGGAGGTATGAAACTCTTGCACTAAGGAGACCACAGTATGAAACATTTGCAATATAATGACAACAGAAATGTACAACAAGAACATGTGTTTTCACTGGAGTAGATTAAAAGGGTTGCAGGTACATTAATTGATGCTTTGGAGTAAGAAGTTTACTGAGGACAGACTTTAAGCAACGTCTTTAAAGTCTGCAGTACTTAACGTGGTAGAGACAGACTTATCAATGTACAATATTATCATTAAGATAGTTTCTATATTTGAATATTGGTTACTAGCAGAAGCAATCAGAAATGAATTTGAAATGTAAGGAAAATGCATGAGAACCCTTATGAATGCTGATAAAGTGCTGCTGGTTTTGTTTGGATAATTTGCCAAGTGTAGACATATTAAACAAAGTTCATACCCTTTTTATTTATTGATGCCTGCCAGCTGCTGTTTATAATTCAACTTGTGCTTGGGACAATATATGCAGGGTAATATTTATTTTGATTTTTTTGGCAGGTTCAGGTCAGCTGCACATTTTGTTATTTTACTTTTTCCTTCCCTCCACTTCCCCTAAGTTAGGAACCATAGCTTCCTGTAATGTGGCTTTCGGCTATTCTCTGAGGAAATTGAATTTCTGGATTCAAAAGCTGTCCATCTCAAGTTCAAGAGCTCTTCTTTCTTCATGAATGCATATTTATGAAACTATATAGCTTAGGAAAATTTTAATCAGCCTTATGAAAGTTCTTTCTCTTTAAACATAGTAGGAAATCTGAAAGAATTTAAAGATAAAGGCGCATTGTTGAAGTTTAGCAAACTATCTTAAAGTTTCATAATAACACTGTAGGATTTAGGAATTTAAATTCCTTTTATTATAGAATCAAAACCACCTGTAAGTATATAAAATACTTTGCCTGGTTTACAGACTTAACATTCCAAAGCAGTATGGCAAAGAGCTCTACCTTTATTTTGAACTTATCGAACTATTAGGAGCTTGACAGCCCTCTCTGGGAACAGAGAGAATGTTGAGAAGAACCAAGTCCACTTGGAATGCAAACTTAGTGGGCTGTATTTTTTTTTTTTAAGGTAGGCTGCGTGTTAGAAAGTAAAATATTGGAATTTTCACTTCTTGAAGTGATAATGCATTTGGGAATGAATGAGGCTAGTTGTGGTTTGTAGTTATTTTTGCTACTCGTTCTTTCTGAACTATGCAGCTGCAGAATTATGGAATATAAACTATGTGGCCAGAAATTTTACTTGTCCTATGACTATTACATGCCTTGGCCTAATACAGCTTATAAAATCTGGTGGCAAATTTAAAGAAATATAAATAAACTAGTGTCACATGTACTGTGTAACCTTGTTGATACAGATGTCATTTAAGTAATATTCAAGTTAAATAAGAAATCTGTTAATCTTATTCCTGCATGCCTCTTAAAGGCCACAATAATTTTTTATATATTTTTTCAAAATTATGAAATAAATTGCTACCTAAAGCATGTAACTGCTGATTAGTCAGTGGTTAGCTGATGATTTACAGATGGGAGCGAGATGATCCAGATTGCAGGCCAAGGAGGTTTTTATAGTTCTGGTGTATCATTAGTACAAAATTGCAACCATGGATGCTTCAGAAGAAGGGTGATCAAGTAGTTAAAGTGAGGTACCTCTTGTAAGGTTACTACATCTGTTCTTTATTTGACTGTGGTGAGTATGGTGAAACTTGCTGGGGCATTCATTAAAACATCTGTCTCTTGGGCATCTCTGCAGAGAATGCTTCGATCTAGAAAGTGTGACAACGTGATAAAAAGTGAATTCACTTTTATAATTTCAGTCTAATCCTGTTATTTGCCTTGGTGCCTCTGTCCTGGATCTTGTTTCCTTGCCCTCTTCTGGCTGTTGCCTGTAGTCCAGGACCTCACTTCCACATTTCACGTAGATGGCGAGAGAATTCCCTCAGGTGCTGAGCTTATCCTGATGATGGTTTCCAAAGCTTCTATGTAGATATTCTGCATTGGTAAAATGGATGCTCTGGGAATATTTTATCTCTGAGCAAAGAGTTTATTGTGGTGAGCAATTGTCTAGAAATGTGTAAAGAGATTTCTAAACTGATCTAGATTTCAGTGAGACTCTAGTATTAGATCAGTACAATTTAACATGGTTGAAAGTGTTGGGCTCAGGTATGAAGACAGTCTTGTATTTTTTAAACCTCTTTTAAAAGTACTCTTTTCAATCTGTAAATGTATGAAAGCATAAATAATACCTAAGATGAAAGAGGTGTTTAAAAAAAAAAGCCAAGTACAATGTACAGAGCAGCCCTATGATAGCTGTTCTATACTCACATGCAAGAGAATGTTGTGACTTGCTTTAATAAGGTCACCCGCTTTGTAAACCTATAAAACAGAGATGAGTTGAAGAAACTGTAACTCCAGGTTTGGCATTCTGAAAAGCACTAATTTTTATAGACAGAATCAGTGTTTGTGGTGAAGTCTATAAGATGTTGCAGACACGTGTGTTGCTGGGTCAGGTGGTGTTAACTGCATCCTCAGTGGTTTTTATATTCTGTTGACATTCTCCAAATGAGGTTGGCAGTTGACTCTCACTGAGTTCAACTCCGAGTCATTTCAGGAAGTTGTTATGCATTAACTTTGCTTTTTATTAATATTATTCTCCTCCTCCCCTCTTTCTTCTCAGCTGAACTGAAACAGATGCTATAGCTGTGCAAGTATCTGATTTCAGGCTCTAGAGCCAGCAGTAGATCCTTAAAGTTCTGAAATTTGCTTTAGAAATAGCCTTTAAAAGGTTTACAAGAGTAAGCATTTTATTTTGTAGTACAAGCTATAACTGGAAATGTGATTTCTTCTACTTTAAGATAAATTTGCAGTCACACAAACTGTAGTAACAATGATTTATCACAGCTGTAAAAGATTGGTGCAAGCTCAAAAACTTACCCAACAATGAATGTTTTCATGAGACTTATTGCCAAGGCAGGTATAGGGGAGGTTTTGTTTTTAATATCTCAGATGATTTAGTTGATCAGGGTGAGAGCAGAGTGGCAATTTTTAATTGACAGACTAAGTTGAGTCTTTGTGTCAGGCAGCATTAGGTGTGGAAGAAAGGTCAATGAATGCCACCACAGTTTTTCATTGCCCTTGGTAGCCAAGTATCTACATGAGAGTCAATGCCAGAATTTCACCAAGTGACAACTGATTTAACCCTTCCTTCACCAGTTTTGAATGCAGCTCTGTCACTGCTGTGACACTTGTTAAATGGAATGGCTGGGCTCAGTTGTCATCTTAATCTACAAGAACGGCTGTAAATTTTCAAAACTTCTGCCCTTCAAATATGTATGGAGATTATACGTAAAGAAATTTTGACAGTCAAAATCTTTCTTTCTAACCCAGGTACTTACAGCAGTCTGTAAAAGTGCCAAGGAGTCCAGCAATCTTTTTGATTTATTCTCTACACTGTAGAGGGAGCTGAGAGTACAGGAGACATCTGACATCTTGATGGAGCTCTGGAGATGTGTTCTGAGGCAGGAGTTGTTTGCTGATGCCTTTAAGTTTATGGTGAACTCTGTGGATCAGCAGCCAGACTTTTCTTGTACTGGATTTTAAGTCTTGGTACACTGCATCTGCTAAGTGGAAGTGATTTCAGGCTGTACAGCTTGACTTTGCAAAGTCAATACTCTGTGTGCCATATTCTAATTCTTTTAATCTTGTTTCATCAAATTGGGCCATTTTGTCCCTGAATTTCTATCAAATCATACTGGTTACAACTAGGAATGCCCCTTAAAGGCTTTATGTAATATTCCTTAGGATTTGGCAACATAAAGAAGCTCCTGGTTTTCCAAAGAGACCTGCAAAACCCTTATTCTCTGGCATTGACAATGTTATGCTCTGAGGTGTATCCTCTGAGACAATTCCTAAGTATATCTCTCACAAAGATGAGTGATTGTTTTTCATGTTTGGTGGTGGCATGCAGTGAATTCAGACTTTGTTTGGAGGTTTTCTGTCTCTCCCCAGAAGATCCCCTTCCTGTCCATTCCTGGGTATCCCTGGGAGGAGGAACCACTGCTTTCACTGCCCTTCTGCCCACACAGGTTTCATAGCTGAACTTAATGTTTTACCTGTTTCACATTAACAGGAAAAGCATCCAGAGAGCTGAGGTAGTTGTGCTTTGCTGAGGCCCAACTGATTTAATGGAATCTGTGAAATGAATATATGCTTGTATGTTGGTTTTCATACTCAGTGATTTAATAAGAAGCTCAGTCTTAGGGGTGAAATTAGCTTTGTCTAAATAATGCAGCTGGAGTTTTCTTAAGCTGTCTGAAGTTGACTCATGTATCTCAGCTAATTCTTGCTCACAGTTTTTGTTCTCCTGATATTTCTCAGCAATGCAATTCTTATTCATCCCAAAGCTCAGGTTGAAATCAGTGAAGTGGGAGGGAGATTTGCTTCCTCAGGATTGTAGCCCAAGATGCCGGAAATTTGATTTTGTTGCCAACTCACCCAGAAGTCCAAAGCCACATGAATAATTCTCTTTCTGGTACTTTGATTCACTTTCTGTGAAATAATAGTACTTAGAGAAATGGGTGTAATTTTAAGGGTAGAGAATACCCAGATGTGCTTTATAAAACAAAGAACATTAGATCTTTCAGTGGTAGGGACCTAATGAAGTTCATCTCATTTGTGCTTCTACTAGATCGCTCTGGATTCTGTCTGCTCATAAAGCCTGCGTGAAAGTTTAAATATTTTTTCCATTATCCCTTTGCTTCTGATCTAACTGTTCTCAATACCTATTTTATTTTGCACTGGAAGTAAAGGAAGCTTGAAATTCTGTGTTTATTCATGTCCTGTGCTATTATCAAGGAAGATTATTGCAAAATAAATACAGTCTTGGTTCCATTCTGCTACAACCAGTGAGAGAAGATTTTGCAATGAAAAATAACCTTTGAAACTTAGCATAATTCATAAAACAGTTTGCTATTTCAAATATCTGAAAATCTGTTCCCTTAGAAAAGGTTATAAAAATTCTATTAGCCAAGGAAGATACCTTTCAGAGTAAGAAACAATATATTTATATATCCTCTAGTATGTGTGTTGTAGCAATAAAAGGACACAGAAGATACTGCCTTTTGCTTTTCTGCAGTTCCCTTTTGGTCTTGGCTATATGAAACTGCTTTAGGTAATACTTCAACATTTAATAAAATTTTTTCAGTACATACAGGATGATAATGATCTTCAGATGCACATGTATCACAAAAGATAGCTGTTGTGTCATTCATTACTGTAGATGTAAGAAACATCAAAAGCAATTTAAAATTCCACTTATCTTGCCTCTGCTGAATCATAAGATCATGTCTGAGTGTCTGCACAGCAGTGTCTGAAAGGTAAGACATCCCCTCTCTAGGACTGGTTAGTCTGATGAAAGAAACATGTCTGAGTGGTATATCTCCAGCATCTATAACTCTGAAATGAAGTAAACTTATGGATGGAGACTTTTTAGATAGAAATGTGAAAATAGTATCTAGAAAACAGTTTTCCTCTTTATTTAGTATAGGATTCTTAAGGCATGCTTGAGTTGAGTATCAGATTATTCAGCAGCAACTATATAGCTTTTAGTTAAGAAGTGCTTCAGGGCTGACAGTCTGAATATTTTGCTGTGAAAAGAGCCCTCAGGGAGCCATGGACACTCAAAATGAAGCTGCTTGGTGAGATTCCCAAATTCTTACTCTCCTTCTGACTTGTTGGTACCTGGCAGGGGCTCTGGGTGAGCTTGAATGCCCTGTGCACGTGGGCTCAGTCACCAGCAGCCTTTTCCCCGTCCTGTGTGCACTGGGGCTGTGCCAAGTCCTGCGGTGCCACTTGGGGAACCCTCACCTCTTCCCTTCTCAAAATAGATGGCAATCCCAAAGGTTCACTGGGGACTCCAGAGGGGCAAAAGGAGGGTAAGTGCTGTGGCAGGGGATGTGGGGCTCCCTGCTCTGCCAGGCAAATCACTGCATTTTGGGACTCGAGGGTCTGCTACAGCAGACGACTTAGCATGTCAGACTTTGAAGAAGTTTGCAGAAGTTGTGACTGATGGCTGGGGTTTTTAGGGAAAAAAAGGCCTGATTTTTAAAGGATTCCTCTAGTGTACCTGGATGGTACCCTTGGGTCAGGTTTTTTTCTTCATTTGTTGTTGCTTTTGTGTCCACAGTATCTAGAAACTTGTTTTAAAGAAAGTTGGCAACCAGACTTCTCAGAGATGGAGACATTTGAAAAGTGCCAAATCCCTCAAAAACTAATTCCAGAGCTGTCATCTTGTAATAAGATGCATTTTATAGGTATAGAAACATTTTTGAAATGAAAGAAAAAGCAAATCAGAGCATGGCACATTAGACAATATTGCTGTAGGTAGACAACTGATGTGGATCTGTTAAGCTTCTCTTCAGGTATATTGTTCTTATGGGAGTGTGTGCTTATCATGCCATGAAATGCTTTAAGGTAATCCATTATTATACATAAATATTCAAATTGGTAAGACCAGAATCATACATAATTAAGACATTGAGCTATTCTCATTAATATTTTCCCTCGTCTATACTGAATATAATTGATTTTGTACTGAAGCAATCAGGTCAGATTGCTTGGCTTATGCGAAGGACTTGGCATGAAAATGTCTCTGTTTAGTCTAAAAGTTCCTAATACAAAGATTACAGTGAAGAGATATATTTAAAATATGTATTGGGATTTGTGTTACCATCTTGAAATTGTTTATTTTTGGACATAAAATTCCTGCTTTTACCTAATCTTTAATACACAAAGCTTTCAGAAAACTTGGTAAAGAAGAACTTCTGATGCCTTCTAAATAGTCTGTGGCATTTACTGGGGCTAATTTCTGGCATAGTTTCTATATTTCTCTGAGTGCCTTGCTAGTATTCTATAAGAACTTGGAGTCTAGTGGAGGGAATTAAACAAATTTTAGAGAAAGGGACCTAGCAAGCAAGGAATACCAAAGTTAGCTTCATTTAATACCAGAAACACAGCAGAAATAGGTATTTAAATGAAGTTTGAAGAAAAATTATGTTTGCTCTTAGTTTAGTCTTTCATAGTATGAGGGTGAAACTGATTGAAACATCATTGAAATATTCAGGTTGAATGTTGGAAATCTTATTTGATAATCCAGAGAGTGGATGTTGCAGTTAATTGTTTTGTAATCTGGTTAAGGGTTTTTTTTATCATCATCTGGCTGGCACTTGGTAGTCTTTAAGATCTGTTACACGGTTTCAGTCAAAATTCAGTAATAGTGTGAAATACTTGTACCAGCAACTTGCTGCCGTAAATTCTGTACATTAACCATCTCCTATGTCAACTCAGTGAGCACCAAGTAATGAATGTATGAGTAGTAAAGAAATAACAACTACATGTGTTGCATGAAGTGCAGTTATAAATGATGAAATGGCATTTCAATGGAGAAGAGACAGATGGGTGCCCATGCTGATTTTGGCTGTTACAAGAATTGTCTGTTGTGCCCTGTACTTTCTTTTGCTTTCTTGTCTTTGATGGATGATGGATCTTCCACATTGGTATACCCAACTGCCCATTACTGTAACAGGGGCTTACCCAAAGAATGAATGTCTAAGGTATTTACTTTAGGAATTATTTAAGGACAGAGTATTTTTTGTCTTTTTTCTTCAAGCAGGTTGTACTGATTTTCTAAAGAACAAAAATTATGTATTGCTTGTAGATCATTTTAGTATATAGCTTGTAATTATATGTGTACCAGAAAAGACAATCTTTATCTTACTTTTCTTTACTTGCTTTACTTCATGAGTATTCATAGCTATACTCTCTTCCCTAACCCTGCTTTTATTTCTTTTGTGCCTTTTATTTCTTCAATTCTTTCTGAAGACAGTCTCTGTTTTTAAAAAATAAATAAGTGTGACTGGTCTTACTTATCCTTTCATGCCATTTCAGGCATCCCTGAAAGGTGCTATCACTCTCATTATTTATTCAAGGATCTGAAGACACTTCTGAAAAAAGGAATAAATTATTCTGTCATCATTAGTTTAGGAAAACTTTTAAAACCTCTGAAAGAAATGAATTGGGAAACCATTATGAATAACTGAACTTCATTTAACATAGCTGTGATCATTTCAGGACGTGATTCCCCGCAAAGGCTCTGGGATTCCTTGTGGATATTGCTGCCAGAGTTTATTATTTTAAAAGCAATGCATTCAGCTACAGTTATTGTATAACTAAATGTTTTAGGAGCCATTTGGCAGAAATGCACACTGTGAGGTAGAGCTGAATATTTGCAATCGAGTATCAAACAAAAGGTGGTTGAGTGAGCTGAACATTGACTGATGTGAAAGAAACAGATACAAAGCAAGGTAGGGAGAAGTGAGTTGTGTAATGGAAGTTGAATCAAATGATAGGTGTCTTTGTATTATTTATACCAGTGTTTTGAACAGTTGTGCTGAAAGCTTTATTTCAGAGATTGCAGCTATAGTTAAAATGGAAAGAACATCAAATATTGAACAACACAGCCTTAGGAAGATAATTTTAAGTACCTGAGCTGATAGATGCAGCATTTGAGACTGAGATTAAAAAAAGACAAATCACAACTGAGACCAGCATTGACCACTTTAGCTTGGAAGCTGGGAAGTGGATGGACTTGGAGATAATTGCTGTGTTACATTCATCACATGGGGTGAAAACTGCCTTCTCAAATGTCCTAGGAGAATTTTCTTAAAGCCCATTTTCTTAAGGTAACCACATTTCCCCTCACCAGTGCAAAATCTCTGCGTGATAAGACACGAGGATGTTGCTTAGGCTTAAAATTAGTACTTTCAACCAAGAAGGGGAGTCTTCTGCTTACAATAATTAATTATTAATTGTCTAGTTAGGGACCCATGTTGAGTAAAGCAAAAGGAGTTTCTGGAGAAGCTCGAGGTCTGCATCCTCATGTTTGGAGTTTCTCAGTCTGACACTTACTGTGACAATTCTCTTGCATGAATGTCTGATCTGTACAGTAAGTTTAGAGCAGAGGATCTCTGTGCTGTCTAAATTTCAAATTTTTAGGCATTGTTCAAACTGTTGTAGTCCATTTTTTAAGTGGTGCTCAAGGCCAAAATAATCCACAACAGCTATTGTGGATTACACAATCTACAAAATTGTATTGTGGATTGCACAATTACACACAAGTGTCCCTATTTTACCACTCTGAGCAGTGCTCTCATCTACCTGGGTCTACTTTAGGCAGGAGATGGGCCTGGATGACGTCAAGAGGTCCCTTCCAATCCAGATGCTTGGGACAATCAAATTATCTGTCATCCTGCATTTTCTCCCTCAAATGGACACTATCCCAAATCTGGTTTTTAAACCATTTTGCAGACTTGAAGAATCTCCAAAAAGAACTATAAAACTGGTATGATGGACTGGATGCATTGTATTGGGTTCACTTGCCCTCTGAATTAAATAAGAATAATCACTAAATGTTTAAAACTTTGGGCTGTTGCTCAGCTAGAGTGTGTATCAGTAGCTGTCTGAAGTACCTTAGAAAAACTTCTTTGTCACTCCTTATTAACAGCTAAAACTCTATTCCTCTCAGTCTTTGACACCAAATGGAAGGCTGGGGACCATTCTGACATGCAATCTTACTGGTTGAGGCAAAATAGAAAAAACAATTTAGATTTCCTAACCTAGCTCTTTAAATATATCCTTATGAGGAAAGATTTTCTTTTCAAATTCAGCAAGGAATTATTTAATGATGCCAGACCAAGTTTATTTTTTCAGGCTTTCAGTTTCAAATATATTACCCAAAGGATTTACAATGAGTTCTGTATTTCATTGAATTATCAGAAGGTGTACATTGTCATTTAAAAAAATATTACTGCAGATATCTCTTTGGCAGAATACAATTACAGTCCCAGCAGAACTTATAAGTTAAGCTATAAACATTATAAAAACAACAAACCAATTTGTGGCAAAATCAAAATGAATTGCTACAATGGAAACTTTTCAGTATTTTTCTGGATTTATAGTCAGCAATTGTTACTGCTTAACTGTTTTAGTAACTGAGAGACATGAGCATTTTGAAGACAGTTCTGAGCATAGTTTTCAGAAATAATACCAAAACTTTTTAATGCTCTTTTAGAAACACATAAAAGATTAGCAAAACTAGGGAAAGCTAAATGAGTGTTTCAGGATTTAAAAGAAGAGCAGCGAGCTGAATATGAGAAGTGCTGGAAAGATCTTACAAAGGAAACAAAAGGTAATATAAGAAGTGTAATAATAAAGGAAGAGTGACTCAGGAAATTTTACTCTTTTTACAAAGTGACTTAGAAGTAAGTTATAGTAAAATCTGAATTAGGAAAGCTGACTTCTTTCTTATACAATTTTAAATTAAATGTTAATCATTCATTTGGTAGTCTTGTTAAAGTCCTTGAACTTAAAAATTCAGAATTTACTTACAGATCAAAGCCTCTTGACTGTATTGTATGTGGTATTTAAAACAGGTTTGGCCCACTTGTGGAGGTGTAAGGCATTTTGGGGTGCTTGTGATCAATTGGCTGAACAGTGGAGTGTCAGCCCAGGAGAGAGGAATGGTTATGCTGACCTTGCCATGATTTACCATGGTCAATCACTTGCAGAAACCATTTTGAAGTGGGGAACCTAAATGAACTTCATATTCCCACTGCAATGAGTGTAAAAATTCATGTCCTGTAGGATAAAGACATTTCTCAGCTCTTGTCTGTCTGGTTGGTGCTGTGTGCGCTGAAATGCTCAATCTGCGCATTGCTCCCGTGCATTGTTCTCCCAGCTTCTCTGCAACTCCTGGCGGTGTTTGCACTATTGCTGGTGGTGAATTTTATAAAAGTGTGAATGAGAAACAAACATAAGAATGTAATGTTCCCACAATGTCAACTGAGGTGAATGAAAGCCATGTCAAAAGCTAATCCTCCTGTAGTCAATCACTTCAGTAAATCCATTTGCGTATTGCACAGGCTTACTCAATGGAGAACTTTTAATTTTTAAAATATTCTGTATGAATCTCATTTTTCTGACTTAAAATGGTTTTTAAATAGCTATTTATAGAAGGCTGTGCAGTGAGTCAAGGGCAAAACCAAGAACACCAGGGCATGCAGACCCATGCTGTCACCAGTTGGCTACATATGCTTTTAGAAATAGTGTTTTATTGCAAGGTGAGACATAAGGATTTCCTGTTCATTGTAGAGAGAGCTTTGAATGATTCCTCTCTTTTTCCAAAGAAAATGTTGACAATAGGATCTTTGATCTTCAGAAGCTAATGCACGTGACAAATTTAATTCATGTAAATAATTCTGCTAGACTCAGTAAGACCCATCACAGGAAGTTAAACATGCATAACTATGTCTCAAGTAAAGACCATGCACGTGGTAGGTATAGTGATATAGTCCAAAAGTTCACTTAGATAAAGTTCTCTCTTCAACAGATGTAGTGGAAGTGCTGTCTTATCAAAAGATCATGTGAGGTTTTTTAACTACCTTTTGCAAAAAATGACATGCACTCAAGTTCAAATCTTGTAAAAGCAAGATTTATCTAGACAGCTGAATAGTGTTAGAAGTGTCCATGTTGTAGTAAAATAGTAATGATTTATCACATTTTTTATATCCTCGTATTTTATGTTCAGTTCAGTATTATGTGATTTTAGGAAATATCACTGCATAATTCCAGTTTACTATTCCAGTGCTATATTGCTATTGTCAAACCTTTTTCTACAATCATCCATTCATGATGTAAGTTTTCCAGGTGCTGACTTTCTTGAATACAATTGATTAAAATTGTATTCTGTAGAATAGAATCCTGTATGACACCTTGGGTGTTGAATGATCTTTAGAAATAACCTTGAGGTCTAAAGGTCTTGTGGGGAAAAAAAGGTTTTACTTAATAGGATCATCTAGTTCAGAAATTATCTAATGCTTGACAAAAGTCATAAAATAGACAAGCACATTTCTTTTCACAAGTACTTGCAGTCCTATTAGTAATGCTTTGATACCTACTGCTACTTGTCCTGTTCAGTTAATTAATATCATTCTGTAGTGGAGTGGGCTTGTTCAAAAGCTGAAAACTCTTTTAACTCCCCCGCTGTTAGGAAATCATATTAAAATTTCTATTTGAGAGCGACCTTGCTGCTTCCTTTTGTTGATACATTAATACCACTAAACCAGTATTTGGGAGAGATGAGTTGTGTGTCCTGCTAGTGATGACAATATTTTGTTTTACTGTTTGAGTTGTGATGTTGCTTACAAAAAAAAGGCTCTTGAATAAGACTTTACCTAATTAAATCAGTTGATGTGATAATTAATACAAGAATTCTCTGGGTTTGGTATTTTGAATGTGACCTAGCAGTTTCTTATATCATCGACGAGGACTCTTGATGAAAAGCCACCAGTATGAACACCAAAGAAAAAAGAATAAGAGTTTTGCCTTATACTTTAAATTGCTGAAAGTGGGGCTATGGAACAGTGGTTTTCCACAAAGGCAATGTTCTGTTTTCATACTACAGTTTCTCCCACATTCCATTTAATTTATGACAGGCTATTAGTGTTAATTTGCACTTTTGGAAGGACTTCCATTTAAATAACTAATTACCTAAAAGGAAATTTTTTGATGCTTATGCTTTCTTTTGCTATCATCAAATAGTGTCAAGATCTGGAAGCTGCTGTAGTGCTGGTACTGTACAAATTAGAAGTATAATTAGCACACTGTTACTGCCTCTTTGACTGTAGCTGTTTGGGGGTTGTTCTACCATATGAACATGCTATGTACAGTAGTAGGCACTTTTTGGAGTATTTTTCTGCTTTCACTACTGCTTGATATTGCTGCAAGTGAATGGGTTTAACACAAGCTGGTATACACAAAAGATAATGATGAAACCAGCTGGAATTGGAGATGCTGAGAGACTGGGTTTTATTGCTTTCTACAGGGTTTTTGTATGATTCTTTTTGAGAATGCTGACCACATGCTTTGTTTAGTTTGAAAAGACAATACAATGGGCCACAATTCCCTTCAGGAAGAGAGGTATCACTTTAGGCCATTATATGCATCTTTACTCTTCTGATAATTTAGCTTTATGCTCTTTTAAGTTTTGATGTTCTCAAAGTCAGAAAGAGAGGCAGATACTGAATTACTGTACACAGATAGTGATATATAATAAATCAATGAATACTCCCCAAATCTTTACAACTTTTCCTTCCTTGTGTTTGGGTATCAGACTATGTAGATGTCCACCACACCCCATTCATCTCGTGAGCTGTCAGTAGTGTTTTCAGTCCTTTTTCTCTTTTCACTTGTTCAATCAGTTTTGTTATTGTTCTGTGACTTCCCTCCCAGTCTGTCTGTATAGTTCTAATATTATCTGTTGAAGTCTTAGGTAGTAGCTCAGTAGTTAGGCTGTGGTTTTCAGCTGCGAGAGGGGAAGAAAAAAGTGCAGTTAGTACCTGTATTTTATAATAGCTCCATGTATCTCTGTCTGTGTGGCACAAAAAGCAGGTATCCTTTTCAAAATCTATTTTTCTATTTCTGCCTTATTTTGTTTCTGTGGTGCAGCTATCAATCAATTATGGATGTTGTGGGGAATAAACAATAGTTTGGTTTACCAAGAAGGATTTTAAAATGTTAAAGAATTTAGAAAAACCTTTAAATTTTCATTTTACACTGTAGGATTTCAATTCAAATTATTTCAGTCTTATTCTGATAGAATAAAACTGAATTTCTGATAGAAATTAATTTTTCCCTACCAGTGTTACAGGGAATTTCACAGGATGTCTGCTCACACTCCCTTTGTATCTAACCACATACCACATGTAAAGAGAATGAACATCTCAAGCTTCAATATGTCAGCTGTTATCAGACTTCCATGAAAAATGATTAACTACTATTTGTACTTAAATTGTTATTTTGAAATAAAAGATACTTCAAGTTGCTTGATGTTAAGTTAGTATGTAAGAGAAACTTCAGAACTCAAACCACAATTTCTGAACAGAACCCCTATACAGATGTACAGTCTTAGTGGACCAGGTTTTCTGTCTTTTTTCAAATTCTCATGGATGTCTGCCTAGCACACCTTTCTGCTTGAGAAGTGGAAAACTGAATAGGGATTAAGAGGAAGTGCACAGCAGGGGCAGGTGTGGCTGGGGGTCTGGGATGTGTTTCCTGTAGCACTTGAGTGTCCCTTCAGCTATGCTCAGTGAGTGGGGCTTAAAGCAAGGATTTGCTGATTTCAATTTTCTAGACATGGTCTATCAGCCTAGACACAGGCCTGGGTCAGGCTTGAGCTGTACCAGCTCTTGGGCTTCTCAGCAGAAAATCAGGTGAAAGTTGACATTTTACTGATTTTTCATGAAGTTTGGGTGGGAGTTTTTTGCTTGTGGTTTTTGTGTATTTTCCCCTGTGAGTATTATCAGAGGAAATACATATTTTCATTAATGGGTCACACTTCCTTCTGTGTTCACTATGCATTTGGGAACAGCAGTCTTCATCTCCATGCCTTGTCCTCCATGGATTTGGTTATTTGAGCTGTGCTTTCTCTGTGGGTGCATTGCTGTGTGGGCTCACAGGCTCTAGGCTTTACTGGGTGGGATGCAGCCCCATCCCACTGAAGAAGCCTCAGCTGTGGAATTTGTTTACTCTGTAATGTCATTGACTTTGGAGGCTTACTAAAAGGATTCCTTTTCTCTGAAAGGTTATAGGAAGTTGAAGTTTGTTTGCATTATGATTGAGAGCTCTTTATTTGATGCTTTTTAAATACTATAGTACGTTCTCTAACGCTGGGCATTTTTTATACTTGAATGAGACTCTGTTGCACAATGTCATATCATCCTGTACTTTCTATGGTTTCACAAAACCAAAAATCACAGCATCATTTTAAGCAAACTGTGATTTGTGGCTTGTTTAATTCAAACGGAGGAATTGGAAAGAAAATCAGAGGAATTACTTTTATCCATTAGTACAATTTATTCTTTTAGATGCCTGTCCTGTAAAGGCAGGGGTGTTCAGGAGAAAGTGGAAGCGATGGCTCGTGGACTGTCCATGCTTCTCCATTGTTAGCATCTCCTTGGCATGATTTTGGTCCTGGTGTGTGGTGAGGTTGGTTGGTTTGCAGTGCAGGGTGAATGAAATTGTTCAGCCTGTGCTACAGCCCTCTAGGGAAGTGCATTTGTGCCAGAAACTACGTGCATGGATCAGATGCTTTAGGATGTCAGTGCAAGTCAAGAGAGGGTGTTTGAATGATATCCCTTCAGGACAGGAGCAGTGCTGGAGGGCTCCACAGGGCCAGGAAAGGACAGACCTGGTGTTAATATCTTCTGAACAGCCTCCCTGGGTAAACTGTCCCCCAGAGTGTCTTGGGAGAAGGAGTAGCAGGGACATAAAATTTCAGAGGGTCAACTGCAGTAACAAAATGGTTCATAACGTGTCTGATGAGCAGAGTGGTACTGACAAGTAAATTGCTCCCCAGCATTAGTTTAGTTGTATCCTGTCAGAGCTGGGACTGAAAGTACCTTGATTTGGATTTTCCGTTACTTGGGCTTAAATCATTAATATATTGTGTAAAGACAGTTTGCAAACTGCTTTAAAATAAATGCTTATTAGAAGGCTTCTCTGGGAAACTTCTTCCTTAACAAAACCAAAAAAAATAGACAAAAGGAAAAAACCCACTGCCATCACGAAAAAAAACCAACCCCCAAACCAACCAACCAACAAAAAACCCCCCAAAACCCAAACCAAAACAAAACTACTTTAAGTGGATTTTTTTTTTGGAAAAGATGATAATTGAAATAAAGCGTGCTCATTTTTCATAGTGTTTCTTCTGCTGGAATAAAGTATTTAAAATGAGAGATTCTTAGCACATGGCTAGAAACTGATAATTATTTAAACCAGCTGCCTAGTTGCAGTGTATAGTGAGATTCATCACTGTGATTCACTAACGCATCAGAAAAAAATTCCCAAAAAGTGAAAATGCTATGGATAGATAAAATGTGAGAAGTGGGCGCATGGTGTTGGTTTATTTTTAAAAAATGCAGCCTCTATTTGAAGTTTGATTAGAATGAGTCAGTTTCTGTTAGATCTGACAATTATAAATTTGTTATTAGCTTTCCAAAATAAAATACATGAATAAAACTTTTTTAAAATGTGCTTATTCACCAAACCATTGCATCTGTAAGTATGGGAAAAGGATGCTTATCACTGCAAAATTTCTGCAGGTCTTTAATTAGAAGCATTTCCCTGTAAGGAGATGACTGTATTTGGGGGAAAAGAGAAACTTACCTGTTTTGGCCATACTTGACACATTTCATATCCAGTCTGCTACTTCTCTAAAGAAATAATGTGCAAAAATTATTCAGTGTAATTTCAGCATCAAGAGTAAGAGCCACAATTTTTCCTGGCATTAATTATTTTAAAAGAGTTTTCATTTTCTGTAGTTTAGCCTCATTTTTCTGTTAGGATTTTGAACATTGTAACCAAAACTTTCCTCCCTTCCATCCTCATCCCCACAGCAAATGTTCTCAGAAAGGAAGGATGTTAAAAGTTGCATTGAAAGTTTAGTAACTGATTTATTATTGGATGAAAAATAATGGGATTTATGTTTGCCAGTGAAGTTGTTCATTTTATTCACAGAATTGATCTTCAGTGCAAACTAAATCCTTCTTGATAACAGCCTGTTGTGAGTTCTTGTACATCACTAAAACTAATTAAAAACAGGTGGATTCTTCCCATGGAGCAGTACCACTCAGCTCAGTGAAATGAAGTTAACTTGTATGGGTTGTCAGAGAGGATGTTGTTTTCCTTAGGGACTACACTGGAATGTTAGGATTCTCTAAAGCTGCATTTCTGAACAGAAAAATAATCATATTTTTACTATGATACCCATATTACTTTGTTTATAAAACTTGAATTTAAGTTGGTGCTGTAGACAAGAGGAAACCCTAAAGGAGACTTAATTTTTGAAACCTGATCTCTGTGTGAAAGTCTCAGTGAAACTCTGGTATAAAGATTTGAAGGGTTTCATTTAGGAACTCAAATCTACAGAGCTAAGTTTTGTTGGTGTTTTTTTTTAAACTTGTGGTGTCACATTTTTCAAGACACAGTTTATCTTTCACAAAAATGAATGAGATAGCAATATTGAAGAATCATGAGCTGTGTTTACTGAGTATTCCGTTTATGAACTAAATGATCTGCTTAATCTTGTGATTTATTGCTAGTTTGATAGTTCTCTTTAATAGGAGTTTGGCTTATGTGGGATAATGATGCTGGTTTCATTCTGTGTGTAGGGCTGTGCAGAACAGGACATGGAGGTAGGGTAGGAGACCACCTGATTTGTGCTGCATTTTCAGGGAGCGCCAGCAAAGTTCAGACTGGCCTCTCTTTCTGGGCAGAATGAATAGAAGGCTGGAAAAACAACTGTCACAATAAAATTTTTTTCAAGACAGAAATACTTGTATCTAAGCCAGCTATGAGTTTTGAAATAACCTATCTTTGCAAATCACACTATGCAGAGTGGTCCAAATATAATCTTTGTATCTAATGTCATTGTTACAGACCTCAAAGATGGTCTCTCTGTAACAAGGCATATTAAAAAAAATGACCCATATGAAGTGGACTCGTTTATGTTAGTCTTTACAAGCCTAGCGCTTAGCCAATTTTAATTTTGAGTCTTCATTTTTTCTTGACTAACTCCAGTTCTGTGCAGCCTCAGATGACAGGTTGAATAAAATAATAAAGTAATAGAAGACTGAAAATAAAAAACAATAGAGCATTTAATATATTTACATTTTCTAGTTTAGATAGTTTGAATTTTAAACAAGTCTTTGATCCTGTCACTGCTGAAATGTATTCCTAAAATGGTAAAGAAGAGTTGGTAAATTAGATAAATATTATCATACATACAATTTTTAATCTGAGAAGTAGGAGGAGGAACTTGTGACATGCGGAGTTTCTTAGTTGATGGAAATAAACTGTGTGTATATTGGGGCATATTTAATTTTTGTTGCAAGCTGAGGGTTCTGTGTGCTTTCAGATGCATGGGTGTATGGATCATGGTTGATTCCAAATTGCTACTTGTGGGTGCCACTGTCTGGTTCTGGGTGGGGAGTGATGCTGCTGCACTCATGCATTTACAAGCAGCATAGTGTAGGACAGGTCAGATCTGATCATCTCTCTTCTCCATGTAGATGGCCCACAGCGGGCCATCAACTCACATCAAAATATGCATTTATTTATGAATTTTAGATCTGCAGAAATCTCCAGATCTTACTAACATTGCAGTACTTTAACTTTGCTACATTAATACTTTTCCCCTGTGAGCAGTGTTGTTACATTTGCACCTAGAGGTGGGATTTTATGTGGTTGGTTTGTTGGGACAAAGAACTTACTGTTCATATACAATGGCAAATGCGAAGAGCAAGACTATCTTGTCTTGAGTAACAGATTATTTTAAAACTTTGCTAAACAATAAAATTGATCAAAAAACCTCGAGTTTTCTAGTTAAGAATATAAAACTTCTTTTGAAATTTTTTTGGTCTTCTTTCTATCTTAATGCAAACTGCTTATCTTATTTTGAAATGTACTTTTGTGCACCAGAGAAGTATAATTTATTGTAAATGTTACATTAAAAGACTCATTTCTCAGGCAGTTAGAATTAGATTTTTTTCAGAGACAAATGTTTTCTATGCACATTGCATAATCATTAGATTAAAAACCAATTTCTCCAGCTTCTAAAACAAACCATTTCTTTTGCATATTGAAAAGTTTTTAAGGCGTAACATCTTCAGAATAAGTGCATGTTCATATTGTATTGCTTCTGAAATAGCTGGGAACAGTGATGGAAAATCACTAAACTAGAAAGGATCACTTGTGAAATGCACAGTACCTTAACATAAAGAGGAAGAATAAACAACTTTTTCCATGGCCTGCACGCAGGGCCAGTTTGCAACTGTGTGATGGTGGTGGTGCTTGATGGATCAGGCATAGCTTAACTACTGACTTTCTACTATGCAAAGGTTGCAACAGGAAAACATTTTTGGACTTGTCTGTTTTTGTTTGTCTCTCCTATAGAAAATTAAATACTTTATCTGTATATGTGAGCTATCCATGGTATGATGGCTCGTACCTCCCTGCTACAGCAGCCACTGCAAAGTGATTTTATTGTCCTCCAATCTACTGGAATAGTTTTTAACATGTCTTTTGCTTTACCAGCCTTTTTGCAGACCAACAAGTAACTCAGTGTTAATTTAGAATCTGCTAGTGAAGTGTGGGCATTTAGCAGTGTTAGAATTTTCAAGCTGGAGTCAAAATTTGTTTCTTGACATATTTGACAGTGCTTTTATTTAATAAAGAAGAAAGCATGCACTTTGGGAAATGGTAGTCTTTATTTATGGCTAAGATGGGAAAATGCAAATGAAGTGGTGAATTTTGTGATTAGTATTTTACAGAGCAGTCACTTAGTATAATTATATGTTTTAGATCAGTGGAATTATCATGTTCTATTAACCAGATTGTTTCCTGACTTCTTGTAGGATTCTGAGTAACAACAAGATCTTGGGGTTGAAGAATGGCTCTTTCTTTGGACTGAGATCCCTGGAGAGACTGTGAGTAACTGATCAGCCTTGCTGCACCTTCAATTCAAAGTCTTTGTACTTTAAATATAGAAACAAACATCAGATAAGAAAGTTGGGATGCTCTGAGCTGTATTGCACAGTAGAGTTTCTAGGCAGTCATCAGGTTAAGAAACAGCATAAAAATGAGTGCATGGGGATGGATGTGGAACATGCAGGAAAGCACTGCCATCAATTTGGAACTAAAATAAACATCCAGTCAAAGCCTTGTACTACACTATGTGCACTATCACAGCAAAGACTGCTATATGTAATGGTAACACTAATATACCTGGCATGTAGTTTGGGTTATTTAACTCATTGGTCTCCAATATTTCTATTTTAGATCTATATAAGTTTAAATTTTTTCTATATTTTAATTATAATATCAACAACTTAGACAGCCTTTATCACAGGAGCAAACAATGACTTTGATAAAGCTCCATGGCCATGTATTTCTAGCCAGTACTTGAAGGGGGAAGAGGAGCTCAGGAGCAGCTAATCAGTTAGGAAGAAAATATTTGGAAACTTCAATGGAAATAAATAAGTAATAATAGCTACACTATAATAACACTACTTTCTGTATATATGTCAGTCATTGGAGAATAATTGTGAACAAGCCTAAAGAACTATTTTTTATATCTATAGGCAACTTCTGGTACCAGTACATCTAAAATGAGTAATTATGTCATGCCTATCTTACAGTATCTCCTGCAGCTTAAGCTAAATTACCTTTATACTGCTTTGTAAGAGTAGCTTTGTTATGTAGAACTATTGATATAAAATTGTTGCTGCATTCATGAATGCATGAATGTATTCTGTGGGGTGTGAATATTTCCATATACAAAGAAATGATGTATTAACATCAACCTTAGCTAATATTTTTACTCTAGATGTGTGTGATATGCATGCTGTTCATGGTTGTGGAACAAAGTGGGTAAGTATACCATACTGAGTTGAGTGTCCTAAATGTGGTTTAAAAATAAACAACTCATTTCAAGGTCTACAGCAATCCATTTGAAGGATTTGGGTAAAGTGATTGTCAGAACATTTCTGCTGAGTAACATTACATTGTCTCTGCATACAGTTATAGTTGTGTCAAGTACTTTCATTAATGTATTAAATGATATGGAATATTAAGTAGTCTGGAATGGAGAGTGAGGTATTATTTACTAACTGGTTTAATATTAGGATTAACAGTGATATGAGGTTTGTAAAAAAGTCTACAAATATTTTAGACAAAACAAAAACAATTTAGAACACAGAATAGAATTACAAATTTATTGCAAGGGAAATTAGTAAATTAAATTCTCATGTAATGTAAGTAAATGCAATTAATGTAGTGTTTAGAACTAAAGGAAAACATTTCCTCTGAGGTTTTCTTAATGTTTAATTTACATTGGAGAATTATACTGAGCATGTAGTTTTAAGAATTTTATTAGTTAAATAGTGAGAGAAATACTTGAGCCTGAAAAGACATTAGAAACAAAACTAAGAGCAGTGAGAAAACAGAAAAATGCCTTAAGTGTGTAGCCTCGAGTACCATCACAATCCAAACCATTCTATTTTCCTGTATCGATTTTTCACAACAGTGCAGATAAAATGAATATCATCTTCTCTATTTATAATTCTATTTGGCTATGGTGTAATACAAAATCCATGAGTGGTCCGTGAATTGAAGACTGGAATTCAAGTGATGACATTCTCATGATTCAGCTGCTCTCTTTCTGTTTCATTTGGGGCCACTCAGGCCCCATATGCTTCTTATCAATATCTGTGAAATCCCAGTTTCAGCTGCAGGGGCGAGAACAGCTGGAATAGTCTACTAGGAGGTGAGTGTGAATGAATTACAGCTGGATGAGTGCTCCTAGCTCTTGGACAAAGGTTTCCCCAGCTTTGCCTTTTGGACAGAACCTGATTCAGAGCAGTACTTCAGGTGCTCAAAATGGAGAACTGTGGCAGCAGCTGCTTTGATGTTCGTGACTTATCAAAACGGAGCAAGAAAGTCCAGGCAAACTATTATTTGCCTGAAAGGAAGGACTGTAGCAGGGAAATCCAGCTTCCCTTAAAATAATGTGAAGTTTACAAGATTAGGTGCTTAGGAACATGGGTGTGTTGGAGTTAAGAATTGCTCACTTAATTTGGCTTTGCACTCCTTGTGGTCCTGTTCAGAAGAAAAAGTAATGTGAGTGCCATAGAGGAAAGAATCATGCAAGTCAGTAATTTTTTTTTCTACGGTTACCATGAGAACATGAGCTAGAAGAATGCAAGCTTACATGGAAGATGAAATCATTCAATGTCAAACTGAAAGAATAGAGAAGTAAATTTTCAGGTGGAATTGAATTACTTGTATATTCTGAGTCTTCCCTGTTCTGGAGTGCTTAAACCCTCTTTTTGGGTAAAGAATGGTTTGAAGCACTACTCCAATAAGTGAGTGACAACTTTCCCCTATTATTTTGTTTTTCAATGCATGTCACAACAGGAATTGGATTACAGAAGTGTCAGTCTTCTCAGGTTCTGGTGATCTCTCAAGAGCATGTTACACAAGTGAGGTCTCTCACTGAGCAGTTGTCTCAAAGTGGGACTCTCATTCTATCAAGCAAATCAAGAAAAGTTATTTACCCCTTAACTATCCATTCTAAGAGTAAGACAAAATTGATTTCTCTAAAACTAAGGCTATTGCAGAATTCTAATATTTTACATGGAATATTTTTTTCAAAATGTTTTTCAGAAAATTGCAGTTTTTTTCCAACCATAACATAAGAATAACAAGGTTAGCGTTTCAGATTTTCTCAGTGTTGCTGCTATAGGAAACCTGATGCTAGGTTTTCAGATGATAGAGGCAACAAACCAGGGAAAAATGTTTAGGGAAACAGTTACTTCCTTTTTAATAATTTAAAGATAGTATTATATTTAATAATAATCCATTATTATTAAAAATGAAATGTAATAATGTCTATTAAAAATAGTGATCAAAAGGCATGTATGAAATGCTAATTTTTTACTGGACATTTTGTAAAAATGAAAAAGCTTTGAAAAACACTGACTCACAAAGGTGCACTTTCAGTTTTATGTATGTGTATGAACAGTGACTCATGAGTGATCTGTAGAGGTGGCAATACCTTTCCACAGTTACAGTTTTCTGAAATTAAGAAATTGCCATGTGCTGTTTTGGAAAAGTTGACTCACAAATGTGACATGGCATCTGGATCATGAAGTGCCCCTGTGCCAATGAGCTTACACTGTAGAGACAAGAGGCATTTAGAAGTGAAGATCATAACTTAAATACTGTGAAAGAACAGAAGTTTTCTGTAGACTTTTATTTTATACAGATATTATATGCTGCCCAGTTATATGGTCCTTGAGTTGGAATAAATCAGAACTGTAGGAAAGACTATAAATAAGCTTTTTTTGAAGCAAGTGTGGTAAAGGAATTGTTTGTTAAAATATGAAGAGCTATGTGGAATTTAACCAGAGGAGATCTACAGACCATAAATTTTTTTAAATGAGAATGCACACCTTGAACCCATTTCTGTGATACACCCTGTGGAGATGGCTGGCTTCACATTCAGGAGGCTGAGAATTCAGTTTGGGTCTGAAGCTGAGGGCAAAGACTTGACAGCTTGTAATGATTTCAGTTTCAGTGCCTTCCCTGTCTGCAGCCAGTGTTCTGCCTTCCCAGAACAGCAGGAGTTATAACAGAGATTTAAATAAGTTTTACTTAGGCTCTAGGTACCATAAAAGAAAGGAAAATGAAGGAGTGCAGTAGCCCTTTCAAGTAAGTCTCAGCAATCTGCAAACTCTCGTTTAGTGAAATATTTGGAGGGATCTGAACAACTGAATTGTCTGTGTAATTTGGTGGTGTAAATATTGCATAAATCGGAACAATATATTACATGGGAAAATCTGTGACAGTTTCCTTCTTTAAGAATTATTTTTACGTATTTATTTTTATTTTCTCAACATGGGGTTGAGCATGCTAATACCCAAAGAATCATAGGCTAGTGCAGGTTACCAAGCTACTTGCAGATGCCTTGTCATGGCAGTATGTGGTATGGATGCTGCTGTGAAGCATTGCCATCCCCCTCAGTGTGCAGCAGTGAGAGCACTAGTGCCAGCTGTGGTAAGGCTTTTATGTTTGAGGGTATTTGGCCAGCCATAGTCCATGGGATGCTTCTGGGGACAAAGACTGAGGTGACTGGCCCAGGTGCTCCAGCCGTGCTGGACCTAAAGCCAAGATCCAGACTAGGAAAAGAAATCTTTTGCCCTCATCTTGGTACCGCCTGGTGCAAAACAATATGTCCTGCAGCTGTTATCCACACTGCTGATTTTCTTACTTAGCACAGCAGCCACTGCCCCACAGTTGCCTGGACAGCCCTGCCCACGTTAGCCCTCCCTGGGGCAGCCTGGGGTGGCTCCCCTGCCCTGGGCTCCTCGTGCTCTGGGGTTGATTGTGCACTTGGGATTTTCAGAAGTGGGCGTATGAGGTTGCGCTCTCTCTCTCTTTCATAACCAAATGTACTTCTTCATTAGGTTTATAGGAGCATTATACCTCTGAGACTGTTGCTCCTTTGTCCCAGTGACTGAACTTCTAACGGGTTCAGAAGCTATTGGGAAGGAACCAGCAAATACAAATAAAGAAACATACACAAACAGACCCTGGTTGCATAAGCAGTTTCCTTGGGAAATCAGGATGAAAGATCACTAAGCAAGATTACACATATTTTTTCCCAGTTGAGCCAGAAGAAAAGCATGCCAGGCACTAATAAGCTGCAGTGACTGTTTTACAGAAACTTGCTTTGTTACATTTTCTAGACAAAGAAAAATAGTACTAAAGTACCTCTAAGAATTTAGCAGTGAGTTTATTTTTTGTTTTGATTTTATTTTTTAGCCCTATACCTGAGTCTTACTCTACCAGGCCTCACTTAGATTGTGTGTAGTTTTATTAAGTGCTGCTGTACAATCAAGTTCCAATCACATGTCAGTGCTGCACAGCCACGTGTTGTCCTCAGTTATTATCAGGCAAGATTGCCTAAAACTGCTTCCAATAGATTTCAGTGGGACATTCTGGAGCTATGTGTTGTGGTGTGCAACAGAAGTAATAACACACTAAGTTGAGGTATGAAAAGGAATAAAAAGACAAGCATAAAAAATTAGACCGTAGAAAAAACTTGCTGTTAAGCAGTTGTTACAAAAATATATTTTCAATTTGTTTAGAAAATTTCAAGTGATGGAAGTGTAAAACATAAAGGTTTGACATTTTTAATGTGCAATTTACATTTTCTAAATTACTGTCCTCTTCACTTTTTCCCTGCACATACATTTGAAATGTGCATGTGCACACACACCTGAAGAAACAGATGTTCTTCCTAGGTACTGGGAAGAATTGGAAATACGCTCGAAGAAACTGTTAACAATTTCACTTTCAACACATTGTGTATGACGTCTTTAAAGTTAGAAACTTCATAGAGCAAATTTAGAATGTGTTCTTTTTTGGATTGTTGTAAAAATAGAAAAATACTCGTTATTATGAACTCACAATATTTCTGACTGACGGCCAGGATCCAGCTGTGCCATGTTTTTGGCTTTTTTTTCCCCTTGAAGATCTTGCAGCTGAGGAGTGTGCCCCTAACTTTGTGCAAGCACTTTTAGCAGAAAATAAATTTATAAGCTTGGTGACCTTAAATGCCACTGAGCTGTGTTTAGAGAAATGCTGTGATGGTATTCAAGGAAAGGGCAATCTAAAAATCTGTTTCTTAGGGCTGTTTGTTGTGTAAATAGTCATAGTATGAATGAAATGATTCCATTTTATCAGGTTGTTGTATTTGGAGAAATATTGAGAAAGAAAGCTCTCAAGCATCTGAAGTTGTCTTGCTACTTTTTCTTGTGTTTGAAATCCTGCATGGATTTAGTAAATTTTCTAGGTCCAGTTAATAATGATAGCAAGTTATTTCTTTATTCTCAAAGAACAAAAGTACAGATCCTACAACCATTATTTTTTCTTGTTTAGTAATATGTCTGGGACACCTGAGGAATTCCAAGCAGTTTTACATGTAAAATTTTTTACTGTGTTGGCTTGTAATAGTTTACAGAAGCTCATTATGCTGCATTACTGTTTGAAGTGATTGATCATATTCTGCTAGATGCAGAAGGATGGGAATAGTTATGGGGAAGGATTTTTCTCCAGGAGCAAGACTCTGCTTTGTGTCTGTACTCTAAAATATACTGAAGATAATTCATGTTCCTCTTGGCAGTCATTGAACTTTGAGTTACCCTTTTGGTTTCGGTGTCAGAGGAAGGGTTTGTCTTTTTAATTATGATGATGCCAGTGTTTGCATGAGGCAGGAGAGTTCCTTTTGTCAGTGCTAAACACGGCTAATGTAGCTGGCAGGTTGATATTAATTGATAGATATGTTTGCCTGCACTATGGTCTGTACAAAGGCACTTGTAAATGCTGAGCTTAAAAAACAAAGTTCTGAAAATTCATGAATTACTGAAGTGAAGGTACCTGTTCATTCAGAGATGTGTCTATTACAGATAATTTGTTTGGAGGGTTGGAGATAGTCAGGAGATAAACAGCCTTCAGCTTTACAAATGCTGAAGGGAAAACAAACCCTGTGGATTTGGCACTGGACAGATGAGAAAGAGGAAAGAAAATAGTTATGCATATAATAATAATTTATCTCCTAAAATTAGAATAGTTTCCTGTGAACTGAATGGTTTTTAAGGCTCATCCTAGAACATGGAGAAAAGCAATTTCTACTGAGAAAATGAGTGTTAAGCTCATTTGTGAATTGGACAGTGAATTGGACTATATTCTTCAGAGTCTAATACGCACACCTCCTTAGCCATCTCTTTTTTTCATTGGTATAAATGTCACGGTCAGCTGCTGTAAGCTTTTTTTTGGTTTTTTTTTTTTTTGTTTTTTTTTTTTTTTTTTTGTTTTTTTTTTTTTTTCTGGGATTTTTATCATATCCTGTTTAAAACCAGATTCCTTACCCATCCTGGGACTCCTCCTGCATTTCCTTATGCCAGTCTGTCTTTGTGGTGGCTGCAGCCCAGGGATTTTGCCTCTCTTTGGTGCTTGGTTCTTTGTCATTGGGATAATTTTGGTCATGTAACTCAATAATGCCAGTGTCAGATATATTGTGGTACAGACAGAAGATACAGATGTTCACTAAATAAATGTGCTCTTTAAATATCTGGCTTTAGGTATCTGTCAATGAAGATTGTAATGTGTTACTGATTTACTGAAAAATAATTAAATGTGTGTCAAAAAAAGTTTTTTTTCCATAAAATCAATTTATTTCTACAAAATATATTTTAAAATATTAAAATTATTTTATAGAAAATATTAATGGCATGGACTGGTGAGATTGGTATGAGCCTGATATGAGACTGAAAGGAGATAGGAAAATGATCCTCATAGCACCAGAGTACCTTCAGTGCCTCACTGCCAGGGGTTTTTTTAGCATCAAACAAGAGTTGCTCATTAACATTTACAATATTTGAATTATATCTTGTAAATCACTCAAAACCACAAATTTAGTAATTGCAAATAAATTTAATGTTACAATGCAAAGTTTCCCTTATCACTTAATTAGCTAGAATTATCTAATTATTTCTAACTGACTATTTAAGTCAAAACAAGTTTTTACCCAACCGTATTTATTTGACAGATTTCATTTGTCATTATCTGATGACAAAGATAAGTTGTTATATTTTTGGCATTGCATTCAATTAAAAGTACAGCTTTTTAGCTTCTATGTCTTTTACTTGAAAACAATTCTTCTTAATCATAAAGGATTTTGTATAAATAGAGAATTTTATGCATACTGTAGCAAATGCATAATGGTTAGGTAATACAATATTTATATGTTGATGTTAAACAAGAGAGTATTTAGAAAGAAGAAAATCTGTGAACGAAAAGGCTTTTATTTGAGAAAAGTGATTGGAAATCAAGGACTGTTTCATTTTACTTTTTTAAAATTTTCATTCAATTTTTGTCTCATCACTTGATCTTTGTCTACCTCTCTTTTTATCTGTATTGCTTATTTAATATCTCAAAATCTAGTGATACTGAGAGATCTCAGCTTATCAGGAAGGAGAAAGCAAGAAAAAGTACATTGGTGTTTGTGTAATGCCAATTATTTTACATTTCTACCTTATGTGATGTCATTTACGTGCATTCCTGCCCTGAGTGGGAACAAACCTTAATGGGCACAAATACAAAAGTGCAGATAGAGGTTACTGATGCTTGTTGAAAATACCTGCCCATAAGCAGGTAAAGACAGCAAGAGGCAACAGCAGACCTAAGGAACCTTGGAAAATGTCATGGATCTGGACTTGGAAAAGCCACTGTTGTTCCTCACTGTTGGTTGAAGGAGTACAGGTGAATTGCTTTTCAAAGTAAGTATGATTTTGCTGCAGGCAGTGTTTTAATGAATTGCACAGGAGGAGAGTATCTAATTTGCTATCATTGCATAGAAATTTTGAGAAACCAGAGAAGGAGAAACATCAATGTCACAAGTCAAACTGGGCAAACTTAATTAAAAATTGCTTTTTCCTTTTAATTCTGTGGTCCTTAATGGATCTCTTTATTCTTTTCTATGACTAACAGTAAGTTACTCATTTAGTAGTGCAAAAACTGAGTTTTTTTTGACAATGGCCTCCCTAAAAGCAAATTAAAAGAAAAACCACCAACCAAAAAAACAACCTCCCCAAACTCTCTAAAGGCCAGAATCCATTATGTTCTAGTGTGCAGTTTCAAAGAAAGATGTAGCATCCTATCAGGAATTGTAAAACTTTTGCTGTTCTTAATATGACTGTCAGAAACAGAGGAGTTAGAAATTAAAAGTAAAATTACATTACCCTCTTTCTAACAGGCTGTATGTACTGTAAGTCTTACAACCATGAAGTATCTATCAAAGTACTTGTAATGCAGTGTGACAGAAAGGTAATGCATTTTTTTTCTCTATTCATTTGTTATTTACCAGTACAAAGTCACAATACAGACTATTAGATGTCACATACATTATATTTTACAGGATGAGACAATAGGAAAATAACCTGTATGTCTATTGCTGTAGAGTTGCTATGCTGTAATGTGCAAAAAACCCCAGTAATTTTAGAAAAAGAGGATGTTTTCTTTGGAATGTTACAGTCCTATTTAAAAATAGCAGTAATTAACTCTGAAAAACAGATTAGTAAATCAATTCCATTGTTCTTGGTACAAGGGTCCAGAACCAAGTGTGATTTTTCATCTTTTCTTTTTACCTTAAGCCTGTTTTTTGTTTGCCTCCTAAACTGCCCCGTTTATTTGTCTGTTTCTGTGGTATATTTGTTTCCCCCTGGAAACAGCAGGGGCTCCCAGGCCATGTCTTTGCTCGTAATTCCGTGTCTGTAGTGAGGTCTGAGAGCTGCTCAGTGCTGCCTTCCCTCGCAGGTGCTGCGTGTGGGGTGCCAGCCTTGTGTCACTCTGAATGCTGGCTGCTGAGATCACCTTCCTCTGCTCCTGACGTGGAACTGTGCTTTCAGCTGGGGCACAGAATTGCCAGCTGCTGGCACAGACATGGCATAGCCAGCAGCATTTAAGATGTCAGTGGTTTCCCAGGCTGCATCAATGGACTTTTGAGTGTAACTGTTTGCAAAACAGATTTCTGTTGGAAGTGTGAGCGTGGCAAAACAAAAATGTTCAGCAGGGGACACAGCAGTTTCACAGGATCATTTGTATCATAGACACCAGTGTTTCATTTAAACTGCTTTATAGTCACAAAATATGGAATCTTTTTTGATTGACAAAGCTGAAGTATACCACTTGGAATGATGCAAGCTGTGTTTCTATAAAGAAACAGTAGGAAAAACAGAAATGTGGTTTTAGGGCAGTTTGTGTGAAGTCAGAGGGAAGCATTCTGGGAAGCCAAGCTGATAAAAATTAGTGTTAGTTCATCAACAACTGAGCTAATCTTGTGAAGGGAGCTGTGAAGTGAATTGGTAGCTGAATCCTTTTATTAAATATGTGGTTTTGATTCCTCAGCTGTAGGCTATTGGTGGAATAATCCTCTCAAACTTCAGAAAATACTGTATATTAATTGTATTCAGATGCAAAGTGGTCTTTAACATGTTTACTGTCAAGAAGACCAAAAAGTTGTTTCACCTGGTAGTGTCCATATATAAAATGTGAGACACCTCAAGTTCTGTCTAGGGTCATCTCAACAGGGTCATCTCAACATCATGGTGGTGTTGGATCCAAAGAGAAGCTCCAAACTCAATCCTTCCCTCCCAGAGAGTTTTCTGGGTCCTACTGATAGCTTTTCTTTTTGTATCTCCACCTCTGACTTGATACCAGTTGACAGACATTTCTCAATTGCTTACTTATAAGGACAAAACTCCCTGTGTATATAAGTTATTGTCTGCCAAAAGTGCATGTCTGTAGACGAGGCTGGGAGATCTCAGATGAAAACATGCCATTACTCATTCATATCATGCTAGTCTGTAAATGCTCCAAGGGTACCAATGACCCTGGGAGCTTGCTGCCCTCAAAACTTCTGGGGATGCCTGCAGAAAGCACAGCTTGTTCTCTGGACGCTTGTGCTTCGCCAATAATCTCTGAGAAGGCAAAAAAAAAAAAAGGTGGAATTGAAAAGGAATGGAAAGAAGGGCTATGGTTTATGCCAGTTTAGTTTAAAGAAAAAAAATCTCCAAAATGAGTTGTCTGAAGTAGTTAGTAAAGCTGATGTAATATAACAGCTGTGGGCAGTTTTTCTCCCCACTTCTTAATATAGACAGAATTGATTAGTTGGGTGTAGTGTAGTGCTGCGTGTGTCAAGTAGGTACAAAATGGTTGTTCTCACGAGAAAATTGCATGCAGACTTAGCACATGATAAGCTGTCTTGTGTTAACACAAATTGCCTCGTTCTTGAAATGGAAAGTGACTGGGAGAGCTATAGAGGATGTTTGTATAGTCTGAGCTACGCACATATTCTGTGAAAAAAAATAAAGAATTACAAAATTCCACTATGTGCTGCTTTTGAAACTGTTTTGCTGAGGAGAATACAGAGAGAAACATTGTGCTGAAATAAAATGGATATTTTTGTTTGCTTGTTAACTTGAAAAAATGAAGTAAAATTGCTATGTGCAATGGTAATGAGATTCATCTGATAAAAATAAGTGGTTTAAGTTAAAAATAAGCCACTTGAGTTAGCATAATGCAAGAAACTTGTTGAAGCAGAAGTAAAATGTATTTAGGAAACTGCCAAAGGGGCAACTTGAATCTCTTAAAGTCAATTAATCTCCATCTATGAAAAATATGAAAGATATTAAATCAGGAAAAATGTTAGTTGTAGGTGCCTGTGAGAGCCAAATTTATTAAAAAGCATACTCTCAGCCATAACTGTAACACTTCTGCCATGATGCTGTAATTAATGGCAATGAAAGAAAGTTTTACAGCTAATGTATGTACGCAGACACATGGTACGTTTATTACTTTCACCAATTGTGTTTTACCTTTTTTTTTTTGTTTTTTGCATTCAGTATTCCCATTTGTTTGTTCATGCAAAGTAAGTTAATACTTTTTTAAAGACCTTAAAGACATGCTTTTCAGCTGAAAGGGCAGTTTAAAGTACATTGTGTTCAGAACAAAACGGTGTTTTATGTACTGTGTCAGCAGCTAAATTGAGAATTTGATGCTTTTTCCTTTTTGTGCCATTAATTACTTTTAGGTATTTCCCTGCCTCACCAGGGACAATTCTCCTATTTGAGTGAAGTTTAAATACTGTATTAAGCTTTCCTACTGTACAGAGTTATGTGAACTTACAAAAATATTTAGGAATGTAAGACCAGAATGGGTTGCAGCCAGCCTTAACTTCCAGGGATAAAAAGAAAATTTGTTCAGCTCTCCCTCTCATCATATACACCACAAATGAGCCGGTCCATTAACAGCTTTCCAGCTCTCCATTAAGAACACTGGAACTTCAGTTCAGTATAATGGCCCTAAAAATGTGTCACAAAGGAAGAAATTGTAATGGGCCACAGGTTGGGTTTTTTTGCTTTTTCATTTGCGTGTCTTTGCCACTGTAACCAATAAATCCTCATCAGCCATTCTGACAGTTCCCTTAGCCATGACTGTGCCAGCAAGGTACCCCAACACAGGCACTGGCTTTTCAGTACTGGACTAGAGCAGGTCACCAGTGTAAGCTATCCAATACACGCTCATTTAGCCTTTTTTAGCAAAACAGGAGGAGCAGGGGAAACTCCTGAAACCATGTTCTGCATCAAACAATAAATAAATAAATAAATAAATGTTGCTGGTCCTGGAAGATGCCTGGGGAGGACTCAGCTCTGGATATGCAAAAATTCATGTCACAATCTGCAGTTTCTAACTCTAGTAAGTTATATTCATGCATAAACGATATCAAACTGAACAAATATTTTAAGGCTGCTCCAAATATTTATTTCTACTTTTTCTTACCTATGATCTAAATGTACTCATAGCCTATTTTTATCCGTATGATTTTATAGTATTGTTATCCTTTAACTTATACTAATCCTTTTCTTTTTGTAGGTTTCACCATTTATAAACAGTGATGTAATACTCACTTTCCTTATCTAAGCAAGCCAAAAGTATGATAATCTCTTAGTGACATCATGAAAATAACCATGAATTGTACATATCTTTAAAAAAAATTATGGGCACAATGCCTGAAGTATCTAAAAGTAAGATTATCTGCAAAGATTTATTTTATACGTAATGGCAATGCACTCTCTTTATAGTCTAAAAAATTGATTTTAATCCAGTTAATTGAATATTCAGATAAGTGCAATTTCAGCTTAGTTTAGCATTCAGAAATGATGTTCATGTTGTAAAACTGATACAGTTGAACATAGAAAAGACCCCTGTGCACCCCTTTACATGCAGTAAATAAATATCCTTGGGAAATTCACTGTGACTTTAGGGCTTTGGAGGTCTGTACAAAGCTGCTTTCTCTGCTCTTGCATAACGAGCCAGTGCTGACCAAATGGTTACTTAAAGAAGCCCAGTGAAAATTTAAAGCTTCCTGCTGAGGACATTGAATCTATTCCTGCTTTCAATCCTATTTTTATTTTTGTTGTCCCTGTTTTCAGGTTGAGTGCTGAATGGGTGGGGATGTTCCTTTTCTTTTTGCTCTCTTGAGAACTGAGAATTCAGTAAATTGAACTTTTTTTTTCTTTTTTTTTCTAAGCTCAGTCATCTGAACACAGGGTAAAGTACAGACATTTTGTTAAAGGTCTTCTCTCCTGATTTCCTCGCATTCAGGTGTTTGCGTAGCAGTCTGTGATGATTACTTTGTATTTTATTTGTGTAAGTCAAATTAAATGTCTCTCACTTGGAACAGAAATGAGACATTTCACTCATTTTTCCCCATTGACTATGTTATTGCACAACAGCTGCTCCTTGGTTTCATAGAGCTATCCACTCGTGTATTCAGACTCTGTATTACTGTAAGATGAGAAAATTCATCTTAGCTAATAGCTCTGACATAGCTTCTCCTTCATTCATTATTTCCTACCTTTCTACTTGCCTTGCTCAAATCTTTGATAAGCAGTGACAATGAAAGGAAAAACATAGAACAAAAGAGTGTGAGTGAGTGTGAGGAGTGTGCAAGAGTGTGCCTGGGTGTGTGAGGGTGTGAGCAAGTGTGTGCATGAGTGTGCCCAGGTGTGCAAGGGTGTGCCCATGTGTGCAAGAGTGTTCCTGCGTGTGCCCAGGTGTGCCCGAGTTCAATTTTAACAGGGAGTCCCTAGACTCAGATCTATGTCTATATGCACAGTGTTCTTGGAGTAAGTGCACAGATCTGTGACTTTCTTAGCAGAACTAACTCATGGTGTGTGATCTGAGTGCACATTAGGATGAAAAGATAGACTGTGGAAAAATGTATTAGGTATTAAAAAGGTTAATAATGTATAATGTGCATTTCTGTTAATTGATGTAGCCAATGTACAGTGTAATAGCTGCAAAGGAGCTGTTGTGGTGTATGCTGTGATGACATATTAAAACAATGCACAATAGTAATTTAAATTCTAATAAGTCTTTAACATACAGAAGTATTGGATCCAAGAGTATATCTATGATTTCCCAAATCAAAGGGACAAGCTGTATGGTTTCATTTCTACAATATTAATAGAAAAGAAATTATGAGCCCAGCTACTTCTAGTGTATGGACTAAATGATGTGTATACATCATGTTTTGGTGTCATGTAACCCGAGTTTGTTTTAGTTAAAGAAGATTGAATAATCTTTGTGCTTTTAGTAGGAACATCTAAGTCCACAATTCCTGATAGTACAGTGCTGATAACTACTTTAAAGGGTCTTTGCTGATTAAAAAGCAGTTGTGCATGATTCTTTTAAGCAACTCTATATTTACTTGCCTGTGTAATCTAATGACTTGTGGTCCATTTCCCCCACAAATCTGTAAAAGCTTTTTCATATGACAATTCTTCAATAAAGGAATGAGGGTTTACTGCTCACAAAGATGAGCTAAGCCAACTTTCATTTCTCCAGCCCCCCTAATGTCTCTCAGCAGCACTTGTGGCTCTGCTGTGCCTCCATGTTGTTACAGAGATGCTGTTCCCCAATATTCATCTCTTTTTCACAGGAGCAGCCAATGTCTCTGGAGAAAATACAACATGCCACTGAGCAGCTATTTCATTAGCAGGCATTTTAGGGAAAAAAAAAGAAATAGGTACAGGCTGGGAAATGAAACTCAGCCTGATGCCTACAAAGAATGTAGAGGCATAATTTATGAAGGCTGTGTGCTGGACACATGGAGCTGAGCACACGCCAGCAGCAAGCGTGAACCTTCGGGGCTCTGGGCTCAGGCCAACTTACACAAAAGCTGGTACAGGTATGGCATTGTTGCTGCTCTGCTACAGCTCATGGAACTTGGGCTGTGCCAGGCTTTCTTCTGCTAAATGAACCTGGGGAATTCATTTCTTTAAATACTTGGTGTGTCATAGTGAGGTTGAGGTTCAGTTGGCTAAAACCCTAGCATTTTTAATGAATTGTAGAGCATTAGCTGTGTGATTTCTATTTATTTATTGAAATACTTGCATGTTTTAGAGTTTTTGCATATGTTGCTGTAGTGTGCTGTTTAAGCTACTAGTGATACACTATGGAGACCCATTGATTGCCCCATTTTCTTGGTATGTTAGTTGCATCTAAAAGCAGATGTGGATACTGTTTTCATTAACTGGGTTTAAAGAAAACTTACTATTTACAAAATTGCTGGGAAGGATAAACAACATTTACACTATTTTGTGATCCTCAGGCAGATTTTCATGAAATGCACATTTTCTGAATCCAAAGCTTTTCTAATGACCTATTAAGTAATTGTGTAGTTCAACATTTAAAAGATGATATATGAAAAACAAACCCTAATGAAGTGTGGTGAGCCAGCAAAAAGCAGACGGATCATGCACAGTATTACTGGTCTTGCAGAATGACTGAATGAACCTTTTATACTAGTTACAGATTTTGCTGTCAAACTTTAGTACTGGGCTAATGTTAGAAAAGTAAACTGTGAGAGCAGCTGCTGCTCACTTTCCTACTTCAATCAGGCTGGAGTGAAACTAGAAATGGTATTTCTCTTGTTTCAATATTGAGATATAGTAGATTTCTAACTTAGAACTACGCAAGTGCACTGTTTATATCAGTTGCTAGGATAAATTAGCATAAAAATTAACTGATAGATCAGAACAATACTGGCAGTTTGGCAGTGTTGGTTCTACATGCAATTACCTTTCATTTCCCATTGAATTTTCAGGCTCCTGTGTGAGACAAAGTATGGGTTCAAAGAAATTAAAAGAGAGAGCGCATGCACGAGTATGTATAATATCCGTGCCAATATGCCAGCAGTGAGCCTGAAGGAAAGCAGCCTCACTGCTCCACCACTCATGCAGAAAGTTAGCAGAACAGTCAATCAGCCAATTACCCAGCAAGCTATCTACATCCTCCAGTGCTAAAAGGCAAAGCAATTTGGTTTTGTTCTTTACTGACCTTTCTCTTTTGCATGTCAGCTATTTTGTGTATTTTTTTTGTATGTTAAATTTGGGATTGTGTAAGCTTTATTTTTCTGGCTTATTTGCTTGTATCTTCCTAAACATATATTTATTTCATTTTATTATATTGCTGGAAACAAAGAATTTCTAGGTGCTAGTACTGTTATACTGAAGTGTACCCATAAGTACTTTAAAGTACTTTAAAGAAGACTTTATGCAATTACATTGAATGTGACTGCCTTGCTTCTTGGTTTTTCATCCTAACCACATCACAGGAAGGACTTCAGGGAACAGTCTAAGAAAAGAGTGATAGAAACAAAATATGAGGCACTGCTGCAGGTCTTTATCCTCTGTCCCCTCTTTGCTCTCTTCTCTGTGCTCAGAGACAGAGGCAAAGGATTCGATTTGAGCTTTCCATGCCTTGCAGAGGAAGGTTACAGTTCTGCCAAGGAAAATATCCCTATACATTCACCACCCCCTGATGATTTGGGCTGCCTGTTTCCAGGTTGTTTGCTGGTAATGTTTAATTAGTGATTGTCATAGTGAAATTGATTAACTTGTTGCCAGACCCAAAGAATTATCATTTTTTTAAATCCTAAAGAAAGTTCTCTGGAGTCCAGTCTATTCTTGGTATAACATGATTTTCATCAGCAAAAAGTACATCAGGAATCATTTGATCCGCATGATTTTTGCTTGGAATAATGCTCAGCAGTTCAGTTTCTGTGCATCTCCCATACTTTTGGATTTTTTTTTTTTTAGATCATTTGTACCATTATAAATCTGAGTACCCATTCTTGGTTTTCTTGGTTGAAAGATGAGTACAGGTTGTAAATTTTTTTTTGAGGAAAAATGATCTAATTTGCTGCACCACAGAACTCTTTCTAAATATGTTTTATGCCCTATTTTTATGGCTGTTTGATAGAACTGTATATTTTATTTTCCTAGGATGGAATAGATATTGTCATTAAAATAGTAGTGTTGCCACGTCAGGCAAATAATCATAAAGATTATTTGTACAAAAATTTTCTTTAAAATCTTCTAAAATGTGGATTTATTTCTCCAATGAAACACTTTAAAGGTTGAAAGTTTAATTTTGTGGGTTTTTTTTTCTTGCCATAAGCAGAAATCTCTTCTTAGAGCTTAGTACAGATATGTTCTAATTCTGTGTTTTTAATCTCTGGTGTGAATAGTTTCATCAGATCTTTTGGTTATTGCGTGATTCATTTTAGGTTAAGCCAGGGGTTAACTTCTTACAGAGGTTCGTTAAAAAGCAGATGGGTTCTTTCGGAGGACAAATGTGCTTTTGCCAAGACTTTAAAGAAATCATGCAAAATTGGGATTTGCATCCATTCCCCTCTCCTCCCTGAACACTTACGTTAAGATTTGAAATATTCAGACTTGAAATCTGGCAGAAATTTGTCCCTATATCAGATGGGGTCTTGCACAGTTCAGTAATCTGTTTCCATTTGGCTGAGATGCAAGTTTTTAAACAAAGTGCACTTGGTACGTTATTTGTGTGTGTATGATATATAAACTGTGAAAATTCCCAGTAAAAGTCTCTATTGCAGTACCTTGCTGGATTCATGTGGATGAAGAAAGGGAGAGAAAGGAGTTCAAAGATATTTACAGGGCTCAGGAGCATAATTAACATAGTCCAAGTGAATGAAATCATGGATGGAAGAATTCTAACTGCATTCACTGGGGACTGAGTATGAGAATTCTGATTACCAGGTCTGTGTTCATGATGATTGAATTACAAATCAGTGGCTTAGCATGCCTAAAAGTGAGTATCTAAAATCTGTACAGTGAACTAAATATAAAACAATAAAAAAGTTTCACCTGAAATGCTAATATCTTAGTGTCACTTAAAAAATGGTAATTTTGCAAAAGTATACAAACTTTGAATGTAGCCAATCAGGCCAAAAATAATTATTCTTAAGATTTATAAAAATGAGGACAGAAAGTTAAAAAACCAGAAATATAAAGTAATGTTGTATGTCACATTTTGGTCTTATGGAATGACAAAAGATTGTTTCAGTTCTGAATGACCTATTAGAGCTTAGCAATACAAGCATTAATTGCTAAAATAATTATTTTACTACAAGGAAGTTGGATTAGGTGATCTTAGCAGAATGAATTGAAAAATACTATGCATTAGCTGAGAGAAAAAAATGATAATTGGACTGTAGAATTATCTGCCTTTTCATATTTATTTTACTTGTTAAAAGATTGTTAAGAAATAATGTTTTAAGGGTTACCATGGCTGTAGGCTATAGAATGTCACCATTAAGAATCCAGACATTTTCCTTATGGTGGTGTATCAAATACCTGATACTGACAAATATCAAATATGCTCCCTTCTTTTTCTCAGAAATCCAGGTGTCATAATGGCATTGCTCTTACTGTTTCCAGAATGCTTCTTTATAGCTGTCAACTTGCACATGTTAGATGTGGGCATGAGCATGTCAATAAATTTTGTACAATCCTGTGGAATGCTTAATAATAGAATAGAATATGAAGCAAAGTAAGCTTATATTGAGTCAGAATTTGAGGTACATTATGGAACAAACTTAAATTAGTCCAATTTGCATTTTGTCTGTCTTCCCTGTTGCTGCTAAGTTGCATGCTTTTGAGACTGATATTTATTGTGTATGGTCAATCTCAATGTAGCTGTGAGATACTGTGAGTGTGAAAATTTGTAGGCAGATTCACAGTACCCATTATTAATCTCTAACTAAGCCTGACATGGCACAGATGTGGTCATTTGGTAAAAAAATGTTCCATCTTCCTGAGGCCAATAGTGAGGTAATTATCTAAGGATATTGAGAACTTTCTTGACAAACAGTTCTAAGGAATGAAAGTCAAACAGAGAACACGAAATATTTTACTAATAAAGGGACATTAGCTTTGGATTTATTATAATAAACTTGACAGAGTTAGAAATGAATGTCTAGGAAGACTGCCTATTTTATCAGGGTTTTCAGAGCAATACCTTTTGAGCTTCTCAGCTGCACTGGAGTGTCACAGCTCTGAGCCAAGCAGCCCATTAACCAACCTGAGGGAACCGTGCGTGCTCAGCTGAACTGGAGGGGAAGGTGATCTTTGTAGATGGTAATAATAACACTTACAGCTCTCTGGCTAAGGTCCCTGCTTCTAAAAAAGATTATTGGAAATGGTAAAAACGAAGGTGAATGTAGGAGAAGGAAAAAATGGAGTATGAAATTAAATAAAAATCCAGGTGGAGAAAGCAGGGTTGGAAAACTTCTGTTGGTACCGCAGTGGACATGAGTTGGGAAGAACCAAATACATTGTACCTGTGACCAAGTGCTGGGACGGTCATGCTCGCACAGGGAAGGTGGAGAGTACCAAAGAGGTGCTGAAAAAGGAGGAAAATTCCTTGTTCTGACCTGCTCAAACCATCAGGCATGTGGTGTTACTTGCAGGGCTGGCTGGGCCTGGCTGAGGACACTGGTGGACACCTGTGTTTATGTGCATGTTTTATGTTCCTTATCCCTGGAATGGCTGGTGGATCCTGCAGAGGGAGTCACGTGCTCCTCACAGTGAGGAGGAAAAAGGAATAATTGATGTTGTTTAAAAATAACATGCTTCAGCTACACATTGCAGGGCACCTTAGGGGGAAATTGGCAGAGTGAATGGTCTGGGCCGTATTGGAAAAAATTATTTAGGAGTGTCTTGAGTGCAAAAAATCAAACTAAAACCTGTAATTCCTCTGCAGGATAAAGCTTACACAATTTGCTGCTTCATTGCAAAACATTTCTTTTGCACAACTATGCCAGAGGTATGTCTTACATACTAATACATGTAGCTCAGTCATCCCTCAGTCTGATACCAGCTTGGGTAGGTAGTTTTCTGAGGGTTTGCTGATGACTCCCTGTCTTCTGTATAAAAATCTGTGATTTTTGCCAGGGAAAGGGAGAAATATAAGAACCCCTGGAAAGTCAAGTGGGTCTTTCTGACCACTGAAGGAAATGAAAAAGAAAAGAGCAGCTTAAAAGCCCTTCACCTTTCCAGTGAAAATAAAGTAATAGAATGGAAGATGCCAACATCACCCAGTTTCTGAGACATCCTTGTTATGCCTGCTCTGAAAGAGATGTCTCCACCTTCAAAATACAGCAGCGTCTAGCAAATCTGGAGTATAACCTGCACCAGAAAAACTGATCATAAAGGAAAAAAATCAATTTATTCTTAAACAGTGAGTAGATGCTGCTGAAGTTGTGAGATCCTGGACTGACCTACAGAAGTCCAAAGCTGAGTTTTCCATGTTCAAGCCGTCAACTTAATACAGAGAGGGCTCTTCTTTCTCTTCCCTAATTCTTTTCTCAATTTTTCTGCCTTATTATCCTTTGTAGCTAAGGAGCCATTCAAGGTGCTCCTCATAGACATCTTGCTGATTGTTAAAAATGGACATGATTTCCTTCCTTTTGGGGCCAGAAAATGCAGGAATGCAGAAGTAGGAAAAGGGCAGTGGTTGTGAATATGAATTACAACAGAAATATTGATTTGGTTTTCATTTGTTCAGACCTTTCTTAGAATGAAAGGCTTTTCCAGCAAGTGTGCTTTGGTGTTTAAAAAGGTTTCTATCTCTCTTGAAAAGAAAGTCAGTTTAAAAAAAATCAACTATCTTTCTTTCTTTTTTTTTTTTTTTTGTTCTATTTTTTGGTCTTTTTCTTTGGTTTGTTTTGTTGGGTTTTTTTGTTTTTGTTTTTTTTTTTTTGCTGTGTGGTTTTTTAAGTTTTTTTTTTTTTGTTTTGTTTCCTTTTTAAGAGCTCTGGCTATTGAACTGTAACGCCGGCCACATGTGCATTAAAACTATAAAGCTCTTATGAATCTTTAATGAGTAAGTGTTCATGTGCGTATAAAGTAGATGGTTTTAACAGAGGCACCTCAGTCACTTTTCATTTTGTTCCCTCACCATCCCCCAAATACCTCAAGGGCTCTGTTCTGCATTCCTTACAGATTTTGCTTGCTCCAGAAAGACTCACATTCACACTAATTGAAAGACCATCACCTCCTTCCTCCCCCCAAAGCCCACATAACAAAACCAAAATTCCATTGCAAAATCATTTTCATCTCAGAAAAGAGGATTTTTTTTTCCTTGATTATTTTCAGAAGTTTTTATTATGGGCTGGGGAACAGAATTATTATAACTGCAAAGAGAGAAACCTTTTGGAAGTGCTCATGTGCTGTGGTGGATCTGGGCAGCAATGTTTTTAGGTTCCATTAAAGCTGCTGCTGTAATTGGGGCAGGGGAAGTGAGGACAGTCTCAGAGCAGGCAAGAGGAGCTTGGATCTTGGCAAGAAGTTGGGTCTCATCCTTGGAACTCAGTGGCATGGGAGACAAGGATCTTTGACTCTGTGTGAGACCCCACGTAGCAGCCACCTAGTTTTGATGCACTATTGGAAATAATGAAGGTCAATATCATTAAAAATGGTGTATGAGTAAAATGCTTATCTTGCAGGAGAATCTCAAAACCTTCTAAACATGGCTTAGTTGTGAGCTTAGTAAAATATTGATAAATGGTTTATCCTTGCTTTCGGAAGTATGGGGTGACATCAGTCAACAACCATAGGACTGTATAAAGTCCCATCCTTTCTATTAATTTGCTTTCTCAGGAAGGTTGTCCTTGCTTCCTTGTCTAAATTTTGAAAAGTTATTCACCTTAAATTATGTTTCTGCTTTTAAGGACACTGAATAGAGGAATTAATATTTTGAAATGGAAAAGAAACATGTTTTATTTGTGGGGTTTTTTTGTCCTAAGTAAGGCTTCACAGCAATAAACCTAGTAGCATTTGTGACGATGAAGTACAATGGAATGTAAAGAAAAAAAAACACTTAAGCTTTCTTTTAACACCAGAGAGGACAAGAAATGGTTGTTTCACAAGTACTTGTTTGTCAAAGTACCACTGTGAATTATTCCCAGTGTCTCAAAATGAACCTTGACAATGGAATTGCTCCTCTATCACTATTTTTAAAATCAGATTCAGGAATTTGAGGCCAGCTGTATGTATGCAGTTTCAAACTTCAGTGCTTTAGGAGGAAATGCAATACTAGGAGCAATACAGCTTATGAGCACACTGGGTTTAGAGGTCTCCCATTTCTGGTACAGCAGATGGAATGGTAATGGGGGTAAGCAGGCCAGTTTTGTCATTGTGACTATGGGATGAGGAGGTCTGCAGCCTGACCCTGGCTGCAGAGACCCACCTCAGCAGTCAGGACACCAGGGCTGGGCTGCTTGTGCCTGTGGGAGGCAATGGGGCACCTTGGCTTTAAAAGGGTGGGCATTGGCAAAGTAACAACCTTTGTTCCTTCATATAGTTTCTTGCCTCTGATCATATTATATTTTCTTTGGTATCCTTCAAATGCATCATTGGGTGATACTTAGAATCCAGGAGACAGAGATGCTGGATGTGGGACAGGATTGCATGTCTTTGCTGAATTATGACTGGGTGGCATCCAAAAAATGCTCTCAGGAGGCTACCCTGAGTTTCTACTGGTCTTCCAGGGATTATTTCAGTTCTTGCAGCAATCTGAAAGCCAGGAAATATAAAGGCATGAAACTTCATTTGCCCTCAGGGTGCCATTTAGCTGCATCTTTGGACCATCTTTTTCCCAAGTCTTGTCATGTACTGTACCACAGTGTGGAGGGATGAGAGAATTTAATTTGTTTATAAGTTTATTTTGATGAAATTTATGCAAACCTAGAATTCATAAGGTCTGGATTGACTATGACTTAAAGAAATCAGTACAATCAGTACTTTTCATGAAGTTCCAGGATTTAAAAAAGGGTAAACATGGAGCTTATCCTGTCACAATACTGGCCATGGACAAACAGCATGACACCACAAACTAATGTAATGTGCCAGCTGGAAGTGCTAGCAGATAACTTAATTCAGTCATCAAGTTGTAACTGAGGCTAATCATGGAAAAACCACCAGGCCATGCAGCTGCTGCTGTCTGTGGAAATTTGTCATATGTCAGTAGGTTGCTTTTTAACTATTTTGAAATGCCAGAGTTTGGCATATCACAAACCCTCGCAACTGTGTGTTGTGCCAGTTTGTATGCAGTGTTTTACAATCTGTTGAAATTTAACTCGGAATTCAGGAAAGACTTAATATTCCATGTAGTCCTCCACAAAGGTCTGAGAACTTTTTTTTTCAGAACTTCATTTTCTTTTGCTAGTGCATACTTGGCCACCCAGGCGATAAAGTCCATCCTGTATAAGTAATAAAAGTAGCTTCACTTACAGTTTTAAGGGTTTTTGAGGGGAATATTTTTGTTGCTATGCTAGACAGAAGGTTTTTGCTCAGACAGTGTCCTGTTTTTCTCACATCATCAAAAATGTTTAATGTACAGAGCTGTTTGCAATAGGAATTGTGAATAGGAAGCTTGTGAAATCCTTCATTATAGCATGCTAAGGTTGTAATTTTAAATATTTCAGCTTAGTGGGTGTCTTTATATCCAGTTTGGGTTTTCTGTTGCTTATGAAGCCACACAGCTATGTTGGTATCAACTGGCATGATTTTGAACAGTTTTACATTGCCTTGGCAAAAAGGCATTTGAACAGTTAACTTGCCAAGATAGTTTCTCATCTCTATATATATGCTCTATTACAGTGCATTTTTATAAGGTAAAAATTTACAAAAAGACCCTGTCTTAAGAAATAATTTGCTTTGGATTTTTATTTTTTTTTTAAAGTGTCGTTGGTGGTGCTCTGAATTCAAGGCAACAAAATCAGGAATTTGTGAACCACTGTAACAGGAAGTTACATGTTTTCCCATTCAAGCAGCTGTTTAACTGTTCAAAACATTGCAGTCAAACACGTCTTTAAAAGTTAATTGTATAAGTTTTGATTATATGAGCACTAAAACTGCCTGGCTACAGCTTTCAGGTACACATGTAGTAAAGTAATATAAAATTAATGATAGCATTCCTTGTATATATGATAGAGAATGTAATATATAAAATGCAATATGTTAATATTATCTAACAATGCCTGTAAATGCCTGTGAGGCTATGGTTTTATAGATAAAATACACCAACCCACCATTTCCCTTTCGCCTACCATTTCCCTTGCCCTGGTTTCCCGACAGAAGCAAGATTTCCACTGACAAAGACTGCTGTTCATTATTAAACTTGCAAATACAATTCCCAGAAATACATATGCTTAAAATGTTATCATTGGGCTAATTTATTTTTTTTTCTGTTTAGCATTTTCTCACAAGGAAATTCACCAGTCATAATGCAATTAGAAATCCCTTTATTTGCACTCATGTGTTAATTAATAGCAGACATTAGGAGAGATGTTCTCTTACAAGCAAAACCAACTTCCAGCAAAATATTCTGAATGACAGAAGCAGCTGTCTACTGCTCAGGCAGGAATGCATTGTTCAAGTGAGGAATTTAAAATTAGCCCTAGCCAGCTATATGTACAGACCCACAAAAGAATGTAATTGGAGAAGCATATGGGAAGAGAGGGTGTGGCAAAGTTTGTACCACCTTTGTGCTCCCGGCCACCCTCTTTTATCCCTCACTGCATGCACCTTCTAATTTTAGTCCCAGGGGAGAAAAAGTCAAAGGTTTTGCAGCTTGAAAATGAGGAAAACCTGCTGGTATTACTTCACATGATAGTGAAATTACCACTTTGGATAGATTTTTCACTGCACAATCTTATGTTGTTTTACTGGTCAAATTTAATTTAGAAGTAATGGAAAAGATCTGTCCTAAATTAGGAGAGGGAAAGAAGGGAAAGTCTTTTCACAGAACCTCAGACCTGAACAAGTGTGTGCCTGTTTTCCTGTAGTCGCCTGTGGGGTGATAAATGTAATGCAGATTCAGTTTTAGTTAAAGTTGCTGAAAGATTCTTCTGCTCCAGCCATACACAAACCACAGGAAAGCATTATTTACTGAAGCAGTGTATATCATCTGTTCTTTTGCTGATTCTGTTTTGTTGCAGCCAACTCTCCTGGCATCGTGTATTCAAAATCAGATTTATAGTTGCCATGTTAACAATTAAAAGTTTGTCCTTTACCCTTTACTTTTCTTCTGCTTAATCTTTAAAGAAAATTAAACTTCTGACATTATTAAGGGTTGCTGTAATACCGGCTTTACTTTAACCATTTTATTTTGCATTGCTGCTAAATATAGGTATTCCTTATTAATTCCCTTGGGGAATGTTCCTCTGTTGATGCATTAAGGAACATTGTGGTATTCACATTAATTTTCATTGGTATTAATGATGTCAATCTCAAAGAATACTTCCCACATATAATTGGAAAGTTTATTGAGATAGTCCTGGTTATGTAAGTTAATATATCATTAATAGTATTTTATATGGGAAAAAAAATTGAATTTAATGCTCATTTCCTCAATTTATGAAATCTGCCATGTTACCTTGCAACTGGAGGGGGAACCTCCCACCTCCTATTCCTTAAAGAAATAACTCTTCAGTGCCCGTGTACTTCCATCCCTTGAGAAAGTTATATCTTAAAATACCAAAATAATTTTAGGGAAAAGGATTTGACTTTTTCAAAAGCCTACATAGGTAAAAAAGGCACCAAGTATTGCTTTAAGGTAGGTTTCCCACTTCTGTAAGGAAACGGTGTAACGATCACCCTGTTCACTGGGCTGGTGTCTTATCTATAATGGAAATTCCTACTTTTAACATAAAGGGAATATTCTGCTTCCTGCATTTCCAGAAAATACTACTTCAAATGCATACTATGAATGTTTAAGTAAATGAGAAAATAGTTGTTCTTGTCTTTCAGCCTTCTCCGTTTTAAATATTTTAAATATGAGACTTTTGTCGGTTGAACTCCTTTTTCCTTCTTTGGGACTCCTGTAGAATTTATTAATCCCTGAAAATGCTCCTCCCTTCAAATATGGACTTTTGTTTATCTGTGCGTAGATAATCTGAGTTGCAGATAGACTGAACTGGATTTGATGACCCATGGAGGTCAGATGGATATTTACAGGAGAGGGGATGGGATGTGGCAGCCTATTCAAACTCTTCCTTTCTTAGAGATGATTTTGCTTGATAACAAGTCTTTTCATTCTAGTGAATGTTTGCCCAGGAAATCTTCCTGTGAGACCCAGCTGCATATTCTGCATATGCTGCATATTCTGTTTTTCATATGGACAGGAATTCCTGATGTTTTCCAAAAACATATGAAAACTTTTGTGTATTTTACAGTCCATGAATTGATAGACAGTCTAGGATTGTAAGTATAAAAAAAACACAGGAGTATCCTGTATTTCTTGAAGTGTTTCAGCTGATGAAGGTAACATCATAGTTAGTCTAGAATACTCATGATGGTTTCAATGTTTTGGTTTTTTTTTCTCACTTGACCCAAATGGAAGAAAAGCAAGTAGGTTATGAGTTAAGGTACCGGGTTGCTTTCTCTGTGGTGTGCATGCACAGTAGTAAAGCAGTGGAGATGCATATTCAAGTAGTCCCTTAAAAAGGTGTGTGGAAACATGCTCCTGAGAACAGTTGACAAGATGGCTTTAAAAAAAGTAATTCCATTCATATAAAATTAGTATTTTAAAACTCTAAAAGTAGAGGAAGACAATGCAATGGTCAGATTATATATGGTCTGTTTTATGGTCGTTATTGCTTTTAGAAGTTAAAACTATGTCAACATAAAAAATAAAAATGTGATTTGTGGCTTTCCTACCCCCAATATGTAAAATTCAGCCAGTATTTTGTTTCATGCAAGATGATATATAGTACAGTTTTATTGTATTTAGTGTAGCTTTATCCATTTTTGTGTCAAATACCATTGCCACAGATGCCATAACTGGGGGTTGGGCAGCTGCATGGAAAACTTCAGAAGTGACCAAAGACTCAGTGAGCACTTTGGAAAAGATGCACTACTAGGGCAACATTGCACGGCTCTGTAATTTTTTTCTGGTAGGGAAAAATAAGTATCCATGCACTGGATGGGCAAGTGCTTTGTTTTTGGTGTGTGTCTGTGCAGTAGATCCAATGGGCCAGGTTTCTGCACACAGACTGATCTCTGTGCAAGCCAAACATGGGCGGGCTTAGTGTCTCCCTGCAGTGTCAGCTCCCTCAGGTGCACCCGCAGGTGTCAGAACACTTGTGACAAAATAATATTCTAGACAATGACACGGTCAGGCTAAAATAATTGATGTGTTTCTTCTCTGTCTTCTGTTTTGCTCATCTTTAGAAATTTTCAACAACTATTTGTATTCCCTGACTAGCCAGGAAAAAAATTATAGAAGTAGACCTTAAATACAGTGCTCAGCATGGCAATACATCTCATCTATGTGCATTGAGGACAGCTATCATTGAGCCTAAAACAGAGCTATAAATTTATTCTGGAGCTAAACTCTTCTAAGAGATTGAAACATTTTATTTTTTTGCCATTCACTAGCTCTAATCTTATTGAGGTGTTGTAGATGCCAGGTTTTCCATTTCTGTCAGGAAACTGTGTATGTATGGGTTGTTAAAGTAAAGAAGAAAAACTGTGTGGGAAATAATTCTCGATAGTATGTAATATGGAAAGTATTACAAAAGTGCTATTAGACTGATTTGTGCTTCCTGACCTTTATACAACTTTGTATCCCATTTCCTGGTAGTGACAGATATGAATTCATTATGCTCTATGGCAATACAGAATATTTCAGGCTTTTGAATTTTAATCTTTTGACTGTGGTTCAGACTTATTGCATCTCACTGATTTAACTCATTTAAAGTTTACAACCTGATGCTAGCTGGGTAATGTTTATTTACCTTCTCCTCTTAAACCTCTACTTAGAAAACTCTTCCTTCACTTTCAGTCCACTCCTCTTTTGGGAAATTTGGATTCAACTCCTTTCACTTTAGATAATCATTTTATGCCTGCACATTTTCAGACAAACTGAAAGGCAGCTGCTAGTTTCCCTATATGGATTCAGCCTTTCAATTGAAGTTATGTTTTCTGTATCTTGACTTTAATAACCTTCAGCACATTGGTTTTCAGATAATATGAGGTTTTCAGATAATATGATAAGTGTGGTTCATGCAACACACTTTGTGTTTCTTCCTTTTTAAAAACTTGACTAAACAGTAGTTTCCCTACCACTATGATTTTCATCTGTACTATATATTTTAGATTTAAAATTTGCCTTTGGTTTTTCTAAAATAAAAAATTAAACATATTTGAAATGTTTTCCTCTTGTGATTACAGCAGAGATATAAAAGGCCAAGACCAAGGGCAGTGTTGTTTTTTGCACTGAATGCCACAGGTGTCATGGCTTGTCCAAGTAATGATCAGCCACATCTGAATTGAATAGGAGTTAATGGAGGAACTTTTACCAGTGTTTTACTTTGATTAATAATCATTGTAGTACAATCCTGGCTGTTTCAACACTGCATGGTGGCTGTTAAGAATACCAGTGAAATATTAATTTTCTACTGTGTAAAATGGTAGTTTTTGATGAGAAAATGGCATACAAAAATCAGTCTACTATGTAAATGTACACTAATATAGAAAATTCTTAAGTCCACGAACAGGCTGAGAAACACCATGCATGGAGTTAGGAAATAGCAGTAACATCTGTAAATATCTGTGAATATGGTGATAGATCTGTGTCACAATATCTGTGACAACGGCAGACATTGCATTAGATGTGCCATATATCCACTCTACTGCCTATTAGGTTTTGCATTTAACTTTGTACTGATCTAAATGTATTTATAAAAATTATTTTGCATAAGTGCTGTATAAATTATTAATTATTAATTTTATTAATAAAGTAATATTTTGATACATGTTATTGGATCACGTTGAGAAAGAAAGAAAGAGAAGCCAAACAAACTGTGTTGCCTGTGACTAATAGTAATGCCTAAAGGTAGCAATTAATTTGAAACCCAGCTAATGTGATTAAGGCATGAAAATACTTTCAAATTATCTGTTCTGCTAAGTAATAAGCATGCCCTGATTAAATAAAAAGAAGTGAGAACATCTGTAAAAATTTCAGAGGTCTGCGGGGTGTAACCCTCTCTATTATGAGCTTACAAAAATGCCTGAAACCACAATACTTTGAATGCTTTTGGTACTTTTTAGTGGTGCTACTGTGAAAGCACCCACTGACCAGTCAATAGATAAATGTTAACCTTGCTATGTAAATTTTCAGTTTTCCATTGTAGAATAGCCTTGTTGGCTCTTTCAATTAGGTAAAATGAGAAGATGTGCATAGTGTGCCATTCTATTTGATAAGTGTAGACTTTCGTTTTAGACAGCTAGTTCTTGAAAATTATGTGCAGCACTTAGATGTGCTGCACTACTGTGTATCATTCTAGAAAAGAGACCCAAACCTTAGAGTGTGCCTCCCTAGGCAGAGCCACTACAGGCACCAGCTGTGTAAATCACTTTCTGGTCCTGATATGGTTCCAATCTGCTGCTTGCTAAGGTTTTGGACACTGCAGAATTACTGCTTGTAGGTGCATGACTTCAGATTGCTTAGCTCATAGAGATGAGATGTTGTCAATGAAAACATTTCAATTTAATAGCTTCTTGTCAATCAATATTTAACCTTTAGTCTCTCCTAACTAGCCTAAACTCTGAATCTATTTTGATGTCACTGATATATTTGAGCAGAGCAATTCTACTACTTTCAATATTTACAAAAAACTCAGATGTGTGTAAATGTATATCTGGTTTGTGCTCATGGTGGTGAGGTCTGAGTGGAAGGGGCACAGAAGAGGCAATCACATAGCTCTGTGTGATAAAAAGTGTTGGCTTTCTTTTGGGCCCTCACTGAGTGAAAGTCTAGAAGGCTCTTCAGAGGGCAGTGTTGGTAAGGAGCACAGAGGATGCCATCTAAAGACATTATTGATTAAAGCAGAAATAGTTTGAGCCCCCTTTCCCTTTCTCTCATGGCTGGCTGGAAAGAAACAATGAATGCTGCCTTTTTGTGCCAGTAGGTTTATTTTAATAGGATCAATTTTGCCAATGTGAAATTGAATTCAGTTGATGATGACAGTCTTTTACTCTCAGCTGAAAGCCCATAAATGACTATCAAAGACAGCGATATAAAATTTAGACAATTTTTGCTGCTCTTCTATTATGATTTATATTTGTAGTTATAAAGTATTTATAATTGATCATCTTCTATATATTTGTATATAAATGTATTATTATTCAGTCTTTTAAAAAGTAATTATAAATACTTGGAAAATAAAAGGTCATGTTATCCCTTCATGGCTATTTAATTAATTGGCCTCTAGCAGTTTATTCCCTAGACACTGCTGCTACATGACTGAGGCACTGAAGCCTACTCCTTCCAATAAAACATCAGAATTAAGCAAAGCTTGTTTGCTGCTCTTCAATTACTGTGATGAACCTATTTACTTATTTTTCTATGTCACGGTGATAAATGTCACAGGCCTGTTGGATAAATACTTCATATTACAGATTTTTAAAATAGAGAGCAAGTTTCTGTACAAAAGTAATGAACAGTGGTTTTAGAAACAAAGAGAAAAGTACAGTTCAAGGGAAATAATGAAGGCAGAGTTGCTGTGCTGGGCTCTCTGGTTGCTTTTGTTTCCTCTTCATGGGTTGTATTAGGTAAGGGTTCTGTTTTCCCAAGCCATGTGCAAGTTTGATATGTACAACCATGAACACCGAGATGTTAATGCAAAGAATTTCCTATCCTACCAATGTGTCTGTGACAAGTGAGATACAAAAACTTTTTGGTTCTGTGAGATTTGTTTGAACAGATGAATTTAAAGAGGTTCTTGGGGGGAAAAAGGGAAAAAACAGAAATTTAAACTCCTGTCATATATCATGTATTTATGGTTCCCGTGCCTGCGTGCCTAAAATCTTGTATTTTTGACAATATTTTATTTTGCCTGAATATGCAACTTAGTTGAGAGTATCCATTAAATGTTTGCAATAGTGTCTTAACTGATGTGGAAACAAAAATTACCTCCTTGCTGAGTTAGGCTAGTTAGCTGTTTCTCACCTTGAGAAAGTATCAATTTTTATAATTGCATTTAGATTTATATGTTTTTAGATTTAGTTCATACTTTTTAATATACATATATATATGTACACACTGATGCTGCCTCCTTATTTGTGTTGGATATGGAGATATGGTTTAGCAACTTTTTGCTTATATTTTCAACTTTATATTAACCAGCAAGTAGAGCTAGTTTTAGTGCTAGTTTCAGCTTTCTGCAATGAAATCTTTTTTTTTTTTTCCAGCAATGAAAGCTTACAAAAAAGCCCCAAAAACCAAAAAAATACCCAACCAAATTAAAAATTCTAATAATTTCCTTTAAAGACTTAAAATGAATGCCTGTAAAAGAGAAGGCTCTGGAGAGTTCTTTGAGGATCTTCCAGTACCTAAAGGGGCATGCAAGAAAGCTGGAGAGAGAATTCTTACAAGGGCATGTAGTGATAGAGCATAGGAAAATGACTTTAAACTTAAAAAGGGTAGGTTATATAAAAGGAGGAAATTCTTCATTATGTGCCAGTGAGGCACTGGCACAGGTTGCCCACAGAAGTTGTGGATGCCCCATCCCCGAAATCATTCAAGTCCAGGTGGGATGGGGCTTTGAGCAACCTGGCCTAGTGATGGATGTCCCAGCTCATGGCAGGGTGGCTGGAATGAGATAATCTTCAGGGTCCCTTCCAACCCAAACCATTCTTTGAAATACAGATTTATATTCATGATATACAGAGCTGTTGAGCCAGTTGATGGAGAATCTGCTATAAGGTAAATGTGCTTGTCATGTACTTTTCAATATAAAAAGGCAGTTAAATATTAAACATTATTTCTGAGCTTTTTTCTGGTTTTAGAGATACTCTCTTGCAAAATAGAGGCAATTTATAACCTTAAGACTTTGGTTTGTGCAAGTCAGGAAATGCTGTTGAATACCTCACAAATATAGGTGTGACTTATTTTTAATTTGCTGAAGAGTCTCTTAATTCTGGAGTGAATAACTTCAGTGTCAGGGCTCTAGGAAGTCAATGAGGAGGATAACAAATACCTGGCTCAGGAGGATATTTGGAAGGTGGGTGACAATTCAGATATGACATATTGGAAATAGTTGTCAGTTTCCTAAATGAGAGGTCATCACTATCTCCATCTTTCCTTTGGAAAAAGCTGTGCATTAAAGGCCACAAATGGAGGAAGTACCTTTCCTGTGTGAGGGAAGATTGTCATAATACTAAATGGCATTATTTCTAAATAATCAAAGTATTTGTCCTCTGTACAAGCAGACTTTTGAGGAATCTTGTACAGATTGTGGGTACCAACCAATTTGAAGATTTCCTCACTTTTCACTATGATTGAAATCCAGAAGCAATTTTCACCCAAATATGTCAACACCTGCTGTCTGATTTGATAGAGTCAAACTACTGGGTCAAATTTAGGTCACTGTTTTTGGTAACCCTTGCCAGCAGGTTGCAAAAATGCCTGATAAACCCTCTCTTATCAATGAACCTGAGAGCTGGAGAAGCTCCTTTTGCAGCTTCATGTTTATGGGAGGTCTGAAATGACCGTTTTGGTGGGGCAATGTAGCTTCTACCTGCTTTGGCTGCTGCCACACTTGTGACCTCCCAGGGCCCCTGACAAAAGCCAAAGCAGCCTGGCATTGCATCAGCCTGCTCTGTTCCGTGGTGTCAGCATTCTGCCTGTGGGATGCCCGTGTCAGGCCCTGCTGCTGTCTCCTCCCAGGGATTATGTGATGATGAAATACCCGTGGTGCGTCCAGCTCGTGGGAGAGAACATGAGGGAGGTGTCACACTGTTCCTCAGAAGCATTTATTGTGAGTTTCCACTGCTGGCCACAGCTGGCTACAGGACTCTTGGCTGGATGGACTTTCAGTCTGGTCTGGTAGTTCCTGTGCTTCTAATGTGTTGGAAGCCAGAGAGCTCACTGGAGACTCTGGCTGCAGCCAGGCTTTTACAGCCTCAGCATTTGCCTTCGTAGATCAAACCCACAAGGTCCCAAAAAAGCAGGAGGACGCTTGCTGGCAAATCTAATAATATCTTTCAGAAAACTGTGTCCAGCATGCCAAATGCTATAAATATGCTGTAAATACGAGGTTCCAACTCCTCTGTCTTTTTCTTTTGGTTTTTCAAATGTCACTGTTGCTCATGAAGAGAGTGAAAATGCATGAGAACACAAAGAAACAAATTGCAGTTCTAGAGGAACACACTCATCTGGGACCAGGAGGCAAAATTTTCAAAATAGAAATATAGACAAATGATCTCTAATGAGAAAATTACGTAAAAATAATACTGTCGCTTTAGAATTTTCTGTTTTTCATGAGCAGTTGGATTTTTATATATATATTTCTTAAATTTTTTATTTTTCAATGGGGAAATGACCAATTCTCACATTTCGTTCAGTGTTTTAAATGCAGTTTAAAGTTTATGCCTGGCCCAGTTCATAGAAACCTCATGCATCAATAATGTGGGATTTTCATGCACTTGGAAGAATGCATTCTATGTGCTTCCAACAGAAAGCAGCCTCTTTAGTATGTACAATATGTTCATTAAATACTTTTCCCTGTTTATACAAGTGCTCATGTCTCCATTATTCATTCAAGCAGAAACTAATACAAAATGTGGCACATCTGCTGTAGCATGTAAAAGTAACTATAGAAAAGAAAAAGATTTTTACTTAGGAGGAGGTAATTCTGCTCACTTAAGAGGAATTCGGCTGTCTGTTTTTTTCCACAGCTGGAATGTCATCTAATTTCTGATGGATATCAGGTGACATTAGAGTCCTACATTTGTTTTAAAAACAGGGGGAGGGGTATTTTCTCTAATTCAAAGCTGAAAATTTTTGTGTTAATGCATTGGTGATGCTTTCAGTGGGAGGGTTGGCTGGAACTCAGGGGCTCTCTGGGGCTCAGGGCTGTACCCTTACTAAGGCACTTAACAGTGTTTTCTGTTGAACCAGGTAGTGTTTACTTTATACTTGCAAAAAAGAACAGTTTTGAGAATTAAAACTGACCAAGGCATTCACCAAGATTCAAATGTTTGCTCCATATTGTGCAACGATGGCCGTTCCCTGTCACAAGACATCTGCTTGCTGGGCTCTCAGCCACTCTCCTATTTCCTCCAAAACCACTAAGAAAGTGATTTCTTTTATTAGTGTTGAATGAGAAAATAATACCAAGCCTCCAGTTTTCATGAAATTGAAATGTTTTCTGGCCCTTCCTGTTATTACAATATTGGTTATCACTACTGAGAAGAGATTCCCTAACACAGTGTCCACCCAGATATGCTTTTCATTAAAGTAGTGACATCTGGTTTCACACTCAAAGACACATGGGTGCATAATTTTGCAGATACTCTTTTAAGGTTTGAGAATGAGGGCTTGGTCTTTCTGCGTGCTTCGAAAGATGGCTGCCTTTTAGAGGAATTCTCCTCCATCCCGAGGCAGCGTCTTGGTCTCTGTGTCCTGGGGAGATCTGAAAAGATCTGAGTGATCTGGAAATTGATGCTGGCTCCTTGATACTGAGGAAAGTCTTATAATTCCCAGGGAGTTAATTTGAGAGGGCACTGGTTACCAAAGGATGCAGGGATCATGCACAAGTAACTCCATGTCCAGTCTCTCACCACAGGGCTCCCATGCTTGTTAAAGATGATTTGCTGCAGGTACAGGGCAGTGTAAGAGCCTTCTTGCTGGAGTAGACAGTTCTCTGCATTAACTCATGCTGCAGGAATTGCTACAGGCATTTAGATAAACCAGTAAAGTCTTGCAGTATCTTTGAGCCATGATTTATTCTTTTCTTTTTGGGGGATATAATTAGGTAAATTGAGAAACTCATTGTGTAAATGCAGCTTTAAAATAACACTCTGCTTTGCCATTCCATTATGTATATCTGCTGTCAACAGTTTATTTTTTTTAATGGGAGTTTCTGAAAAGTTTGGAAGTTTTCTAAATCCTGATACTTTAATGGAGACTGTAGATGAAATATAATCCTCATCTATTCATAACCAGTCAAAAATAAACAATTTTTTCAAGCCATTAGAACATACAGAGGAAAAGTTCATGAACCAATCATTTGGGGCTTTTGGCAGACCATACGGAACTTTTCTAACAGCTATTTATAAGGTCCTAATGTGTTTATTTTCACAATAAATCTGACTTATTGCTGAATGTGTTGGTTTCGTAGTAAAATAAACACTGAAGATTACAAACATATCCTTTCGTGAAGTCTTCTGAAAGTCCAAGGCTTAATTTAATAAATGTGATATTCTCTGTATTAGTTGGGAAATGAGTGCTGACTCTGAGAAAAAAAAAAAGGAAGGGAAAAAAAGGAACACAAACCCTTGCTTTAAATTACAAAATCAATTGTCATCAAGTTTACATTATAGCTGAGCCATTTAACATGTAAAGAGTATTAACAATTGATAGGTTGATAAGAACTAAGAACAAGCAAAAGAAAGAAGAGTTGTGCTTCGGTGCTGTTATTGAAGGGCTGAGTGGAAAAATGCTGTCTACTTCTAAATACACAAACTTAATTTACAGATTGTTTAAATTTTCTTAGCTTAATTCTCTAAATTAGGAACAAAGTTACATGTAGTTAGGCTGCTTTAAAGTGCTCTGAAAGTTTTTGCATTGTGGCTTTTACTGATTTAATTAGAAGAATTTATGTCATCGTGCTGTAAATCAAACTATTTGTGCAATTCCTCCAGTATTTTGCCCATTGCCAGTCCCTGAGGTGAGCATCCTTCTCTACTAAAGTTAGTGGCTTTGTTACCCATGTTGCTGAGTCATATTTTAGCTCAGATAGATAGTAAAATTATCAAATCTTCAGAAAAGAATAATCAGTCATCAAAAACCTTTCTTTTCTTACAATGTGTCTTCAGAAACCCTGCCTGGTATGTATGTGAACGTCCTCATGAGGCATATAATTCCTAATTCTTTCAGTGAATCTTACTAAGCTCTTGACCTCAGTGATGCGTTTCAGTAACGAGACTGTAGGTTAATTGCATATTGTGTTAGAGGACTTCCTTCTGTCAGCTTGAAATGTATTGCTTTTGTACTTCATTAGATATTCCCATCTTCTTGTAAGATAAAAACGTATCACTGCCAAACCATCAAGCAGACTTTCGTGTTGGTTTCATTGTTTGTTTGTCACTAAATGAACTTAATCTTTTCTTCATGGTAAAGTCCCTTCAGACTTCAACCAAATGCTTTAGGTTCCACATAATGCAAAGCTGCTTTATGAAAGTTTTATTCCGCTTTATGTAAGTCCAGTTGCAAGGGTGGGAATTGAACTTGGCTGGGATTTGGTGTAATGCTGAGCATCCAGTGTAAGACCACTTTATGTAACATAGCATTGTTTCAATATATCATTTATTTTCAAAAGAACTTGAATCGTGGCCATAGAATGTGCTTTATGTGCGTGCTTTGTTCTCAAATAGAAGCCTGCAGGATCTCAAACAATTAAAAAGAAGTTGTCATTCCAGTGGCTGAAATGCTAGTGCTTTGGGGATAGTTTGGGAACAGCTCCAAGGGACATGCCTGGGAGGGTGGACCTGGATAGCAGATTGTTTTTAAGAAAACATCCTTCTTCTGAGTGATTTTGTGTAAAAGAAGAAAGAGACCATTGAAATCCATTAAAAATACTTTGTATTTTTTGAAATGGTTTTTAAAGCTTAGAGAAAAATGGACCAGCTGGACTAAGGATCTTAATACACTGCACAGTAGTTATCTGTTTTCTGGGTGACACAGTGGACATTTATAAATACCAGAAATGTTGGTCTATGCCAGGTTTGGGTTATTGAGTTTTTGTTTTGGTGAGGTTTTTTTCAGCAATGGGACAGCCTTTTTCTGCTACTCAGAAAGCTGCAGATTTCTGATATTTCTATCAGGAATTACTGTCCTGTAGAGCTTTTATGAATATTTTGTCTTCCCAGTAAATTATTCAAGCTGTGTTTGATTAGTTCAAAAGAAAAAAGGTTATAACAATAAACATGGTCATCACATTCCCTATTTTTCTGAAAGTAGTTAAGACTCTACTGGCATGAGTTCATACTGTGGTAGCCTATAAATCTTGTGCAGATCTTTAACACTGGTGTCACATATACATTAGTTAAGTCAGAATGAACAGATTAGTTGGGAAGGAGGATTTTGGTGTAACCAGTATCATGAAGAGACTGTGTCCAAAGAAATGCTCACAGTTTATAGAATTAGCTTCTAGTGAACTACAACATCAGAGCAATCTGGGACACTTTACTTTATGTAAATCATGTAATATAAGTTTTTTTTTCAGCTTCTACCTTGTATTTCTGTTGTGTTTGAAATAATTGTAAGACAAGAATTTCTTTGACTTCATTTTAGTCTCTCAGAGGTCAGTGATAAAACTTGGATGAATTTTATTCTGATCTCTTTAGGGCAGGGAACATAAGATTTTTGGCTGATCCTGTAGATGATTGTATATGGTGAGCTCATGACCTGTCATTCTATATATATCCAGAATAGGAAAAAAAAGGTGTTTGCACAGCACAAAAGAGCTCCAGCCTTGACTGGGGCCTTCTGGAGTTTTCTGTATTTTCTTTTGTTGCTGTTGTTGTTCCTGGAAACAAGCAATTCAGCCAAAAATATACAAAAGTACAAGAATATTTTTATTTCTAGTTGATGTAACCCTGAATATCAGCTCTGTATTTTATTTAACATGTAAATGGCCAGATTTATCAGCTTAGTGGAATGTAGCTGTACTTGGTCATGGCTAGTGGTTCTACAGCCCTGTGATTCTAGATAGTTAACATGTACTGTACTACCCCAGCCTCTTAGTGAACCAAGAGTAACAACTTGATCTAAATGTTTACCAGATTTCTTGATGAATTGCAGTACTATAACTTCTGACAAACTCTAATATTGAAGATACAGTAAAATTACAAAGGTGGCGAATTAATCACCCATACAAATGTTTAAATTACAATATGTTGCCATGAAACAGTTCCAATCCTACTGAAACAGGTGCACAGTTCAGTACATAGTCCCTCAGAATCCATGGTATATGAAAATTGCTTTTTTGAATTACCTAATTCTCTTTTGTTCTCTGCATTTGTAGGTACTGTGTCACAGAAAAAAATTAATTCATGCCACCTCTATAATATGGCTTTGGATCAGTCACCCACACATTGCATAGAGTCAAAGTTAGAGTGACTATATTTAGCTCAACAAGAGAAGCCTTCATTCAAAACAAAGCCAAGAAACCCTACCTGTCAACTGTCAACATTTCCATCACTCATATTTTTTAATAGCAGCATTCACCAAGCCAACACTTAAAAGTAATAAAATGAATAGTTACATACATTTTCTATTGTATAAATACAATACATTTTCTATTTCATACATAAAAAACAAGAGTGTTGTCATCATCAGTTATGGAGAAATACATACATGATTGCAACTAAAACTGCTGAATTTGTCTAATGATGATAGATTTTGCTGGATTTTTAACTTGTAGATTTTGACTTTATCTGCAAAATATTTTTGAAACCTGCATAAAAATTCCATTATCACTTTCATTGTTGATTATTAATATTTTGATACATAATTTACATTTAAATTTCTTGAAAGCCATATAGAATATTGTAAGTTATCAGGCGAGCTTGTGGTTAGAGAGGGAGATAAGCTTCTCATTTTTTGGTCCTCTGTACAATAGATGTCCACATACTTTTTTTTTTAGTATGCTGAAAATTTCAAAATCAAGATATTTTTAATATACTTTTCTTGAGCTGAAAAACTTATTTTCAAAGTAAGTGAAAGAGTCTTAACTGCTGTCTACTCTTTTGATTGTTGTATGAGTTCTATTTTTCTTGAGGATGATTGAAATGCTGTGTAATGTTTATCTTATTTCATACACTATTTGGCAGGAACGTGTTGGTGTAGTTACTTTCACAAAGTCAAAATCAGCCTCTTACCTTCTTTCCCTCGTGCTTGAACATGCTCAAAACAGAGACAAGTGAGTGATGAAATTTGGGCCTATGTGCTTGCCTTAATATACATCTTTTCAAATCAAAAGACTGCTGAAAAAATTTCACAGCAAGACTGTTTTCCTCTTAGGACAGTCCTCTTGTTAACAAGTCTGTGTCCAAACAATGGCAACATTTCTTTTCTTTGTGTTTTTAATTACATTGCCTAGGTAAGAGCATAATTACTTCGGCATTGTATTTGATTTTCACACAATTTTTCGTCATTGACATTGTAAAAACAAATTGTCTGTAGTTTCTTGATGTGAAAAATACTATATATTGACGGATGAGCATGTAATCTGTGTGAAAAATGTTTTGTTAAATCATTAACACTAGGTTGTTTGTCTGTAGAATCAACGACCTTTTGATGGCAACAGAGATTTCACTGTAATAGTTTTTAATATTCTTCTTTTCCCATTAGGGCAAGGAGCGCCAGTTTTAAAGCAGCCTCTCTTTCACTTTGATATGAATAGATAAATTGTCAAAGCTGCCAACAAGAATGCTTCCTAACTACAGGCTACGTTGTAAGCAACACTACATACAGTGTTCTTGCTGGTAAACACAAACTGTGCACAGTTAGTGCTGCAGCTTCGTTCTCATCCTTCCCATCCTGAATTTAATGAGGTTTTTGAGAATTGGGTTAGTGTGTGCTGAGTGGGAGACAGATATGGGATGACATTTTTTCTGAGTTGCCCTTTCCCACCACTTATCAGCGGAGGGGAAGGGATAAGAGTGGAGTATGTGCATAGTGTATATTGTTCCAGAGGAAAATGCTGTTCTTCAGAATTAACCCTTTTAAAAGTGCTCTATATGGAAAAAGAAACGCAAAATCACATTTAGCCTCATGATCCATGTCTTTATGAAATTATAAATTGGTTTAGAAGTATTACCTTCAGTGTTTCTTATGGGTATTGCACTGTGCCATTACTTAGAAATTGGAGTAGCAATCCCAAGCATGTACCTTAGCACTCTGCGTTGGAAAGGAGCAAGTGTCACATTAATTATGCTCTCTGCTCTGCTTTCCCACCCCTGTCTTGGGTTTTCTTGCTGGATTGAAGAGAAAGTTGATTCTTGTCTTGGCCTATTTCAAAGCCATCTGAAAACAGCTAAAAACAAACTAAACCCAGCCAAATGGGTAGTAAATAATATATACAGCCCTTAAACAGAAAATTTAGCAGCTTACTAGCTGAGGAAGTTGCTAAGGCTCCCATCAGCAACCAGATATAGTAGACTTAGTGCTTCTCAGCACTGTCACGTGTAGAACAGATACTTGGCTTTCAAAATGTAGTTCTCAGCTATTCTTTGGAGGCCTAAGCTCTTTATACAGTGAGCAGGGAGAATTAGGTCCATAAGAAGAGAATCCAAACCAGCCATCGTGGCTGAGGGACTGAACAGGCATTGAGCCTTTCAGAAGTGCTGAAGCCTGACAAGTTTCTTTCCTGGGACTGGGATTTGCAACCCAATACTTCTACTTAAGCCATTCCTCTTTAAAGGCATAACTGACTCCATATTTTATTTGAAATGTGGTCATAAAAGAAGGTAACTGTGCTTTCTGTACTGGCCTGATGGCTGGAGTATCTATTTTGGAAGAGAAGGACCCAGGTTCAGCCTCTTCAGCCTGAGCACATCACATGTTCACTTGCCTCTGTGGGAAAGGCCTTAACCAGGATGTAGATCTTGTTGAAATGGAGCTGTGCCAGTTATGTATTCAAGTGTTCAAGATTTATGGGGCCAGAAAGAAAGGAACAGAAGCAGACAAGTTCCAAGGGTATTTCTTCAACAAGGAGATAATTGGTTTTTCTGTAAACAATTGTTTGATAACATATAAAAATACTGTTTTAGGGAACAGAGATCCCAGCCAGTTTCTTTAGCTCCTGTGTATTTCAAATGTAGTTATCCATCCCTTCTGGGTGAGGATGGTACCAAAACAGTGTCTTCCATGTCTCCAGCTGTAATTGGTTTCTGTAGGAGTGCTGCATGGCAATATTTCGCTGTTCCCTTGGATGCTGGGCTGTGCTTTGCTTTCATGGCTTTGCTGGTGGCATCCTCTCAGCCTGCCTGGCCCTGCAGAGAGCCATGGTGTCTGCAGGTCTTGCCTGCAAATCCCCAAAGGGCTCTTTTGTGTCACCAAGCTCTGAGGTGTTGGGCATGCCCAGCACCCTTTCTGAAATTTGGGGAGTTGAAAAGTGGAGGCTGAAGTAGCTGCAGCCATTGGGACACGTAGGAGGTGAAGTGGGGGCTGTGAATTGCACTCTGGGATTTAGAACCAATGCTCCACTCAAGTTTTACTTTAGTTGTCTAAGTGCTTTTTTGGAGCCAGGCCAACACTTTGCCTGCCCTGCTCTGGGTGACCAGTGTATATTGTCATGGCCCTGCTAGGCATTAAGTCCTTTCTGACTCTGATATGCTTTGAGTACTTGAAAGTGTTGAAAATTATTTCTGCCATTCAGGGCAATTGATTTGAAGAAGAGATTATCCAGTCTTGCTTTTCATTTCTGCAATGTTTGTGTGCCAGTTTGTAGTGCTTTACACGACTTGACTGGCTGTGTCCCAGCATTCTTTACTGATCCTGCTTGTATGAATTTAATAAGTATTTTATGTCTCAATATTGGCTAAATTAAAATAACCTAGGAAAGGAAGACTCTAAATAATGCGTGCATTATTTATGGAGCTCTATGCCAACCTTTGCTAATCTGTTGAGGTAAGTTATAGTAACAATTCTCAGGAATTCACTCTCAAAATTTCAAAATAGAAATTAAATTTAAAATAGGAAAGTTGGAGTGACCTGCTCCCTAGCAAGCCAGTTTTACATCAGGCCATCTCTTATGGAGATTTCCAGTCATCTTTTAATAAAACAGTTGGATTCTGCTAGTGTACAAATAGCTATAAAGAACTTTAATTCACAATTACCTAGAATTGAAATCAGCATCACAGAGCTAGAGTTGAGCTGGGAAGATTTGAGACCACTTGAAAGAAATGACAACGTAGAAAGGAAATGTCACTGAAACACCATTGTTTCCCCATTAATAAATGTCTCCTAAAGAGAGAAATATTTTAGTGGATTTGAATAAGAAAGAGACATGGCAGGGTCCAAGGTCAATTTTAATTTTCTTGAAGTAAAATAGCCATGAGGGGAGTTGTGTTTGCAGAAGATGAGTTGAGAGGCTGATGTACCACAACCCAAACTGCATACTGAGCAGTTAATACTGTTTTGAATAAAAGAATATAGTTTCATTATTAAAACAATGGAGAGTAATAAAAGCTATAGTGCCTTGTAATTTTTCCATTGGTGGATGTTGTTCTGTTCTCCTATCAGAGTCTTTGGAGGAATAACAAAGTGTAGCACTACTGATGCCTAGTAATATAAAGCTTAGTTTATGAAGGACTAGTGAAGCCTCATCTGTGCAAATTTCCTTCATTAAGAGATGCAGGAGATATTTGAAATACAAGATCTAATTTAACTTGATCATTAATTATTGCTTACATATTTACTACTACTACTGTTATTATATAAAATTATTAAAATTGTATGTATTGTGTAATTTAAATACTTTGAAGCATTCTCTATGCTATTGTATTTTGCTGGTACAATATTCATTATCGTTATGCTCCATATGTTTCATATAATCAAGATATTTTTGCTTTTATATACATGATTTAATATATTATGACTTTAATAATAATAATATATATCTTGATATATCACATTAATTATCCTAGTATCTAAAAGTTTCATAGGAAGACTACAGAAGAATTAATACAATTGCATTTTTTAGTAAGAATGAAGTTTGCAAATGATGATCATAAATCATAATTCAATAATTAATTTTGCTGGACAATAATGTCAAGAAGCTGTTTTTATTTTTTGTCTAAAAACATTTAGATCCAAGTCTAGTGCTGGGAAGTGAAGTCTTTTATGAGTAGGCACTGGATCCACCACCTTTTAAAAGGACAAAACATAGTGTGTTTCTTTTCAGCTCTAAAAGATTAAAATGTTTCAAAATGGGACGAATAAATATAAAACACATATTTTTGTTAAATGAAATCCCAGGCAAATTGTTTAGTGGAAATACATCTTCAAAATTATTACAGTTGTTGCATGAACAGGAAACAGTCAGAACATGACAAAAGCCAGGAATTTCTTCTTGAAATTAAGAGGATAGGAATGTAAGCAAAGGGAATGAAATACAGGGCAAATTACTACTGGCTAAAAGTGAGAGAATTGATTAGAAACAGAATGAAAGAAAGTTGTGTTAGACAACTACAGGCTGGAATGAAAGGTTATAATTTGCAGATCACTTTTGGTGTCAATTTAGAATTAAAAGCATCTTTCCTGTTGTTAGTGCAAAGCACTTGTACAATTAAATAAAATGCCAGTTCCTCAGGGTCAGCTGTAGCTGCATTCCTGACCCAGAGCAGTCTAATGGTGGATGGGTTTAGATACATTTATTTGATGTAAGAGTTGTTATTCCAAGGAATTATTTTTATATGCCTCTTAAAATGCAGGTATGTGAGACTACTTGGCAGTGTTTCTTAGGAGTTTTGGTAGAACTCTTGTTGTTGAGTCATAGTTTTGCTGCAGTATAAATTTTTACTTCATGAAACAGTTGATTAGACACCAAAATTCTTCTTTCCTTAGCACAAACATTAAGAGTTTTATCAGGGCAGTGTATATTAGGAAAAATATAAAAGATGTTCTATATAAAAATTAAATATTGTGATAAGTGACAGGAATATAAAATAAACTCACTTGTAAAGTTAGTTTATAGGGCTGTCCAAATCACGAATGATTTCTTTTTCCTGGGATTTTTTTTGAAATATATGTAACATAGTTTAGCTATATTTCAGCACATCACTTAATTAAATTTATGACTATCTCAGCTTCTGTTTCCCATTAGGACCACAAATAGTTCTCTTAGTCTGATGTGCAGCCAGCCAAGGTCAGCCCACCCCAATGATCTATCCATCTGAAATGTTATATAGTGATGTCATTAAGATAACACATGATTTGTGTCAGATGCTGTCATCCTTTAAGGAGATGTAGCAAGAGCAGATTTGTAAATACACATGTTAAAGTAGCCACCACAAAGTCCCTTTTCTTCCACCAGCTTCTTGCTCAGTAATGTAGCTCTCCCAGAGCTCCAGCAGCCCTGGGATTTGTTAAGAGGGCTGCTCATACCTAACCACCAGCTTTTGTGTGCCCCCCATGCCTGGAGGAGGGTTTGCTGCATAAACTGAATTATCTGTGGGAGAGAGTAGCTGGATCCCAGGCCTGACCTAGGAAACCTGTGGAAATAAAGCACTATTTCTGAGGGCCTGAGGGAGAGGCAATGGAATGGAAGTAGAAGAGATGCCATGAAATAAGGTATGAGTAAATAATCTGGGAAAAGTTCTGCTACTCTGTGTGGTGAGAAGGATTGATAAGGAAGGGATGCCTCACTGAACAAAACATGCCAACAGCTTTCAGCAATAATGATCTCCAGCAATAATGTACTCCTTCTTTCCCTGCATCCTTTTTTTGTGTTTTCTTTCCTGTTTCCTCCATTTTTTTGTGTTCTTTCAGGCTATGAAGGCCTGTGAATGTTCCTATGGCCCCAGCTACTATTGTATGTTATTATGTCTGTGTTGATTTTTGTTTGGCTTTTCAATAATCTTTGCATATCCTAAGGCTGAAACTTTTATATAAGCAAAAGAAAATTTATTTTAAAACCCTATGATTTTGCCTAAAACACTAGTGATGAAACAAGGCATGAAAATCATTGAAAAAGAACATTTCAAGTGGGACCAACAGACACAGGTTAAGTATGTGCCAACTTATTATTATTTGTAATAGAATATATTTCGGCTTGAAATAATTATTGGCAGTTCTGAGATAGGAGAAATAAGATTTTTTACTTTCTTTAAAATAATTTTTACTTGAAAATCTCATCATACACATTGTATAGAATATAAAGTAAATGGCAATGAGTTTAAATAATGGGGAGAAATTATACATTCACATAGAACCTCTGGTCTTATTTTTCAGCTCATCTGTAGTTTGCTCATCTGTATTTTACATGATTTCTTAGCAAAAAGTATTTTAAAATTGCAGGAAAGTGCAAATTTATAAACTGTGCACTGAAAATACTCAAGGAGGTTTTGCAGAGGGCTCACATTAACCCTCATTTCTGCAGAAGACAATTCTGCATGCCTTCTCATTAGCACATGTGGTTGGTTTTTGAAAAACTAAAATTTATCTGTGTTATTACCAAAGACCCAGTTTATATAAAACAGGGCCCTCTGGGGAAGGATTCTCAGACCAGTCTTCCAACAAGGTTTAATTCCTCTGAGTTAAACTGCTTATAGGCAATTCTTGCCTGTTATCCTTAAACTACTTACTGGCAGTTTAAATTGACAGGATTTCTGTGCAATTAATGTTGCCTCTAACACTGACTGAATGAAGTGTTCAAATGGTTTCTATATTTGTTTTCGCCCTCCTATTCTGGAAAGGGCTTTCTGCTCTATATGGTGCTGGAATGTATCTGGGCATTGCCACATTCCCAGATAAAGAGGAGGAACAGCTTTGAGTATGATGGTTCCTGGAGCTGGGTGGAGATTCCTGCAGTGTTCCCTTGTCCATCTCCCATCATGAGCTGAATAATTACTGCAGGTCCCTGGACTCAGTGTGTGTGTCAGTGTCCCTGTTCTTTGCGATATTGTTAATTAAGATTCTTTCTCTTTTGATGAAACTCTGAAGCAAAAGTAAGTAGGAAGAAATATGGAGTTGCTCCTTGACATTTTTTTAATTGATTCAACTTGGGTTTTGAAGTGTTCTACTTCTCTATCATGAAAACAGTAGAATGAAATAAATGCTGTAGGAAAGATGATTCCTATTTTCTTGATCTACGCTGAGTAATAAATTATCTTAATTTTGGCTCAAAAGTACTCCTAGATTAATCTGTGTGCCATCTGCAGGTACTTATTTTTCCTTTACACCTCAGGCTAAAATTCATTCCTCTTTTCTTTGGATGTTTTAAGTCCTGTAATCTCAAATTGAAATTCAATAACGAATCACTTGTGGTTTTCCAGCTCAATCTTGATACAGTAACAGAAAAAGAATCAAATATTTCCTTAAGAAAGGCCCCACTCAAAGCTCCATGATAGGATGGATGTATATTTTAAGGTTCTCTTATCTAACAAAAAACTACATTTTCATTACACTGATACCTCTGATACTTTGGTATAAAAAGGAAAATCTCCATATTTTATTATGAAAGATTAATTCAGATGCGCTTTTGAAAATTCTGGACAAATTTCCAGTATTTCATGCTGTTTTTGTACTATAATTCCAGAGTTTGAAATTTGACCTAGGAACGTTGAATACACAGTGCTGGAAATCTGTAAAGGCAAAGCCATGCAGTCTCAAAATGTGGAATAACTACTCCTTTCTCAGTAGAAAGCGTGTTTTACCCACTTTCTAACTGTCTTTTTACATTTTATTTGGTCTGTGTGTTTTGTTTAAAAAAAAAAGGTTGAGGATACTTTTCCCCTGACTTTTTAATTTTCTTTACAGTTTTCTCACAGGCTGGAATTAATCTCTGAACTCATTTATTTTTCTTCTTTTTTTCTTTCTTCCCCCAACAATTAGCTTTTTTGCAAGAGGCGTGGGGCACATGTCAAGAACCATAAGCTGCGCTGAACTGCCTTCTAGGCATGAACACAGAGACAAGTCCCAGTAGGTGTAGAATTTAAGGAAGCCTCTGGCTCTTTGCAGCTACCAAGGGTTTCTGTGTTCCTCATGTCTCTCCACAGCTATGGACAGACACAAGTTCTGCCATTGTAATCAGCATAATGCCAGATCTGTCACTGTACACCAAGGCCTTGTTGCCAGCAGGGAGGCATTTTCTGCTGGCCCTGCAGAGCTGTGGACACTGAAACCCACTTTATCTGCTCTCAGCATTTATTTCTTCTGACCTTTCAGTCTTGATTGAGCCCCATACACCTGCTCCAAGTGACCCCTTCCTGGGGGCTGGGTGGCACAGCCACTCTGTCTTCAGCCCCCAGGTTACAAGTGCCAAGCATCTGCTTCTGTGCCTAATGTGATCTCACCACATATGTCTGGGTTTGTGGCATAAAAAGGAAAACATATAGGAACACTTGTATATATTTGGAATGCTGAATTTTTCTTTCTTAAAAACATGCCAAAGTAGAAGAATCCGGAAAGCATAGATGATTTTTCTTTATTTAAAAATGCATTGAAATCTGAGCTATCGATAACAAAATGCTGAAAGTAGAGGCAGGTGCCGAACATCTTTGCACCTATATTCTGATTGGTCAATGTTATATTTAGAATGAAACTGCATTAATTAATCTTTTAAAATGTTATTTTTATCATATACATTATAAAAATGTATCAACAAATTTGTACTGATAGTCTATCTTTTTTTTAATCTTGTTTTACCAAGCTTTTTAGTCATTTTTTTCTTACTTGGCATGCTGCTCCTTCAGTTCAAATACCCTGAGTTTTACATTCTTGCTCTGTGACTATTACTGTGAAAATGAAATAACTTTTAAGATTCTATGGGATTCTTTGAGCAAACAAACTACCATAAAGCCTCTCTCTGTTTTGTTTCAGCTGCCATTATTAGTACTTTGTTTTACACTTTTAGGCATGCTCCTAAATAATGAATAACTGCCAAATTACCACACCACATTTGATGTGAATGAGTCATCAGCCTTAAATTAAAAACCAAAGTGTGATGACCTTTCTGTTGTTCTGCATGTCATAATTGCCATCAAGTGATGGGTCTGAAACCTCTGTTCAGTCATTAGCACCTTGAGCAGACAGCAGTCATATTTTTGTCTAGTCCTTAGGGTCTATTGTTTTAGGGAATCCAACCAGTAATGGCTTGGATTAAAAAGGGGAAATTAAAGGAAAATGCATCATCAGCATGCTAAGCAAACAAAAGACCTATAGCCTCTGTGTCTGGAAAGGCAGACCATTACTGGACAATTATTGTCCATATTTGTGTGCATGTTTACGTTTATTATCTGATGTTTCTAACTGGAGAGAGTTTTGTCTTTATCTCTTGGAACGTAACTGAGATGTAACCATAACTTTTCTGATTCTGGAAAGTAGGTTAAATATCTGCTCTCATAATTTAAAAAAATAAATTAAAATAAAGACAACAAAAGAGCTCTGGAGTTCCATGGGATCATGTTCATTAATTTAGTTACTGATGATAGCTCCAGGTAACTGATGTTACTTAATCTGCCTATTTGATGAAATATGTTCATTCAACAATGCATTTACCAACAATGGAGATGAAAATAAGTTTTGATTATATCTATGCCACCAGAGTACAAGAAAGGTACTGGTTCCTCTACAGATGGGTACCTTTGAAATGTTTTCAAAACACATTTTGCCAATATCAACCTAACTCTTGTTTCTTGTGTTCAGGAGTGCCAGCCCTGACTGTCACTGTCATGGTGGTGGAATAGGTGCTAACTATTGTCTTCTGTCACTGGCTATGCCTCTTTCCTGCTGCAGTGACCATAACCTTTTCTTCAAAGATCTCAAGTCTGCATTCATTTCTGCATTCATTTCTTGGGCAAAGGTGATATTTAGTTTAGCTGTAATATTTCACATGAGAAAGAAGTGGAAGATGTGACCTTATTTTTTTTGTTTTGTCTGTTGTTGTTTCATAGTAGTATGCAAAATGTGGAAAGTCAGTCATATTTCATTGGTATTTGGCATCTGCTTAACAACTGATTGCTCTTCTCAGAGCTTTTTTGGAAAGTTTGCAGCACCATAATGACAGCTTTCTAAACACAGATGTCCTCTTGGTACAACCTATAATTTTTTATGAAAGATGTATCGATGTCAGGAATTTGAACAAAGTACTGGAATTAGTTGAATATTCTTGTTATGAATATGTATTCAAAATATCTACAGCACTTTATCTACACACATATTGTAAGTTGGAGAAAGAATATGCAATGTCTGAAGGCAAAGATGTTGGTACAAAACATCAGAATACAGTTTAAGATAAAGTGATTCCTTTGTTAATGGACTGTCTATACTTCAGTGAACTTTTCCCCACTATGTTCTATGCTGTGTAAGTGCACACAGTGATCTTGAAGCATCAAGACTCTCAGGAATACATTCAGATAATCAGGGATTCAGCCATGGAAGATGTCTAACAGCTGAGAGGCCTGGAGTAGTTACTAAATGTTCTCGTGATGTCTCATTAGTAGCCTGTTCCTCTTGTTTAATTTACCTCTTAGCTAAGCCATCAGGAAGCGAATACTTTGAACACAAATTCCTTCTCAAGTCAGCTATTTTTCTTAAGTTTTCTCTTAAGAAAGTAAAAGTCAGTTGAAAGCTTAATGTGTAAACTAATAAACTGCCAGCAGCTTGTGGTTCTTAGTAAAGGAATCCTTGATTGTATTTACCTGTGGGCCTATTATTTGCAAATACCTACAAATAAGAAGACAGTGCTTAATGGTTGTTGGATGTAATTTATGTCAGTTCAGACTTGCAGGTGAAAAGGAAAGTCTCCTCTGTAACGATCTGAGATTGTTTTTTAATGACAACACAGTGCATTCTATATTGTTCTTCTACCTATTTAGGTCAAGTTAAGATCAGAGTGCCCTGCAGGAAGTTTATCTAGCAACTCTAATGATATTAGGGGAAATATAGTTCAATAAATATTTTCCCATTTTGATTTTGTGCAGCTCTGCAGCCAGGATATAAGTGCTGCAGTTTTTATGACTATGGCTAACTTCATGTAGCTTCTCTCTATCTGTACTTGTACATGGCACTTGGTTTTGATTTAATTTCAGGTCTATACTCCCACAGCACTAATGACACGTCATTCAGATTCAGAATAGATACTTTAAAGTTAGAATACAGCATCAGAAATGATGGAAAATCATAACTGTTAGTTAGAAAGTGCTTTCTTTTTGGACTTCAAATGGGTCATGCTGTGGTCATTCAATATTATGATACTGGGGTTCTTTCACTTCTCTTTTGCTTTTGGTTGATGATAAAATCACTTGTCTGGTATATGTGCATGTGTGTGGTCCAGCCTGGGCTGCTCTTTGGCTTCTCTTGGATCATGACCTTTTGCCAAACCTCAGCAGTAGCTCTTGGGGAAAAAATGTAAACACACAACCAAATTTACTCTGGTTTCTTTATTTAGCTCAGTGCAAGTTAATTCTAATTGCTATGAGGCTTCAATATGACAAACTTTTTCCTAAATCAGAAAATGGGAGAAGCTAATTTAATATTTTAATTATAGTAATTTAGTAACAAATACAAGTGGCTGGGAAGAAAATGGGATTTCCTAATGCAGAAGTATGAATTTTTGGTTTTTAGCAGTTGTAATAATTTTATTTTTTAATTTTAATCACATTAAATGAAATGTTCAAGAATCACAAGGAATAAAACACCTATTTTGTTAGGCCAGAATTATATGGAAACATTATGCAATAATACTAATTGCTAAGAAAGTGCCAGAATTGTGGGCAGTGTAATTATCTACCATTTTCTGAGAACATCCTTACAAAAATGACCTACCTATTTTAAGTGTAATTTCCAAAATGAGGAAGCCAGATGTCTTGTTTGTGACAGTGTAAGTGATGGACACTTTTCCATGTAATGGTCTACCTTCTACTAACATTAAATGACCTTTTTCTTCCCTGTAGGTGATAGTTGAGGGTTATGCTGGTTTTTCCTATGTGGTTACAAGTTATGGGGAAACAGGGCAGTTTCCATAAACAAGAACATAGAAGATTTCAGTAAATGGAAGGCATTTTGTCTACTAGGTTATTTTGACTGTCATTAGAACTCACCTGTCAACAGTTTGCCACTTAGCCTGACTATTTTATGTTTGTTCTGAGCTGTTACCACTGGCTATGAGAACTGATCACTTTGCCTGATTGCAACTTTCAGAAGATTTAGATGAGTTGGCAGTTAACAAAGAATGTATGTAATTGATATAAAGATTAATTATTAAAACTGGCAGTTTCCCCTGCCTAAAATGCACATATTTGCATATGGACTATGCCTCTTAAGTTGTTTACAAGTGTGTAAACACTTCAGTGTAAAGCTTGAGATAGATTTTTGCTTTGTCTTATGAGTTATAAGAATATGGCTGTTCTATGATGAAAACAGTATTCTTCCAGTATTTTTTAATATGGATTTACTTCTGCAAGCTAAATAACTTCTTTGACCTGAGTAGTTACATATTTAATGTACTGTACAAGCAAAAGGAGTAGACACAAATGTTTAGTATTGAATATTTAAATGTTAAAAAAAATGAGGCTTTGACTCACCCACAGAACAAAAACCCTAAATCATCAAAGGAATAATCACTTGTGTAGATTAATTTTTGCCAAACAAAAGACTCATCCTTGCAAGCTGACTCTGGAGAATGGTGTGCAGAACTTTTGTTTAAACAGTTTTATTTATGAGAAGGTGTAGAAAACTCACCGTTAAAGAAATGGTCAGAACTTCTTGAGTGAATGAAGACAAAGAAAGATAAATCTAGTAGCTGCTTCTGATAGCAGGGAACTAAGATGAAAATGTTTGACCACAAAATATTTTAAAAAAACCCTAAATCTTCTTCCAGTTCTTAAAGACTTCTTAAAGACTGTTAGTGTCTCAGGCTGAATGCTGAACTTGACTCTTAAAGAGTCCAACTGAGATCTTAGTTAGAGACAAATCACTCATCAACGTTGTTTCTATAATAGAATGGGCATGAGATACAAGTTTTTGGAACTGTATTCAAGAGATGTGCAAAAATGGCTAGAAAAGTGCAGAAGTACTTCTTTATGATTTTTACTTAGAAAATAAAATATATCCTTCTGGGAAATAAATATTTGGGAAGAAATCTTGCCATATTCAGGCCAATAGCAGGTAGTGAACTCAAGCTTTCAGCCAGAGTGCATTTTATCTGCAGTAATTTAAAAAGTTATAAATAAGATTATTCCTATGTCTGTTGATCCATCCATGCTTTGGCAGAGTCAAGCAGTGTATGTGCTGTAATTTCTGAAAGTGGCCAGCCTGAGAATCAGCACTGAAATTAGTGAGCACCAGTTGCTCCCTATGAATTGCAAATTGTCAGAAGATGAACACTGCCTACAAGAATTTACAACATTTGTCTCCTAGGCCTGCTTATCTAATTGCACTGAAGGCACTTCCTCAGGGTTCACATCACAAAGTCTTTGAGACAGTTCAGAAGTGAATCTCTGTGGGGACTGAGCTGAGAGCTGTGTCATGGCCTCAAGCTCTGTGTCAGGAGCAGACAAGATTACTAATGCCAGTGAAATATTCTTTATCTGTAAAACAGCCAATGCTCTGGATTGTCAGCAAGTGCAAAATGAAGCACCAGTCTGCCAAATAGGAGAAAATGCCTGTATTTCAGAACAGAAACCTGACCTGTCTGTTTGTCTCACATGCCAACTGCTTTGCCTACACTAGGTGGAAACGAGAAATTTATTAAGTGTAAAGTGCACAGTACAATGAATAAGGAAGCTAAAAGGCTCTTGCTTTGCTGGCTAATTACTTCATTCACTCATTGATTAAAACATTTTTTCCTGGGTGAGAATGGCTGGTAGGCTTGTTTAGAAAAGAATAAATAGGAAAAGAAGAATTAAAGCAAACAGTTTTTTTTTTAAATATCTAATCTTAAGCATCTTACTTGGAAAAATATGTTTTTATAAATGGTGGATGATGTACTGTTTTTGATGCTACTAGTTAAATTCTTAGTTTTAGCTAAGACAGATAAAGGTCAGAATTGCATTGCATTTCACCCTCCACATGTATAACAGTGGTAAAGTAGGTAAAATGATAATTAACTGCTCCTCCTGTTATGTCTGTCTAGAGATCTGAAGAATAATTTGATCAGCACAATTGAGCCAGGGGCCTTCTATGGGCTTTCAGAACTGAAGCGCCTGTAAGTATTAATTCCATTTGAATTATTCTGAAAATTGTGTTTGTATCGACATTTCTATCCTTGGGCAACTCAAATATGCCACCAAGCAATAATCAAATAAGGGCAATGGCTGTAAAATAGAAAATCACACACTCTGCTTTTTACATTTACCATGCCTTTTTTCCCTTCTTCCCCTTCTTTCTTCCTTTTCTTTTTCTTTTTTACCTTTTGCCATTTAAAATCATCAGTTTAATCTCTGGTAAGTGTCCTAACAAATACACCTACAAAGGTAAAAAACATGCCTAATTAATGACTAAGCAAATGATCTATCACTGTAGACATTAATCAGAAATAAACAGTAAACAGAAATAAACACTAAACAGTTCAGATGTGTGTGAACAATGGTTTGTGCTACACTAACTTTTTTTTTTTACTTTTATCATAAATCAGCCCTATCAAATACATTATTAGAAAGGAAACTTTGTCATACTGTAGAGTTTGTCTACCATTTTCCATACCATCAGCCTTGACTTTGCTTGATATTTTTTTTACTTTCATAATGGTTTTCTAAGGAAACATGATCTTACATAGTATATTCCCTGTCCATCATTCTTGCAATTCTGTCTTGGAAAAAGCTCTCATAGTACTTTCAGAAGCACTGGCTGATTTTTAAACTACATTTTAGAGGGTAAAAATATCTAAGTTAGTAGGATTCTTCAGCTGGGCATTTTTCTTTTAATTAACGAGGACTACAGACCCTCCTTAGTTGTACTCAGCCTAAGGAAAAGTGAGATGAACCCTTTTTTAATTATAATTTTCCAAGTGACAGCTTCCATGCACTGGCTAAGTAGGCCATCAGCACATGCCAGGCATTTTCCAAGCCATCATGTATGCTGTCTTATGAGAAAACCTATAAGAAAACAGGAATTATTTTAGTGGGATGGGAAGATTTAGATGAGAAGGAGAAGGATTGCAAATCAACTGAAAAATAATTTTACAAATCCTCTGCTTTTCTGCGGTGTGGCAGTCTCAAGCTGCTGTGTGCTGGGGGCACTGCAGAAGGTTTCTCTCTCTGATCATGCTGTAGCCGTGTTTTCTAATACCAGCCTCTCAGTTCTAGTGTCTTGCTTAATAATGATGAAGCCAGAGTAGCATATACATTTTTAACACAAATAAGAGCATTAGGTTTGAAGCTTTCTTGCTGGCTCTGTGTGCAGGGGCAACAGCAGAATGCAACAATAAAGATGAGCGCTAATTGTTGCTTTGGCCGCGCACTCTAATAACACAACCCTGACCTCTTGTGGGAAAACCAGGAAACCTGAGCAAGTCTGGGCTGCTCATCCACAGAATGCACAGGTGGAGCCTTTAGGTCAGCCAGGAGAAAGGAATAAAGGGAGAGGAACTCATCAGGTATTGGACAAGAGAGAAGAAAAGACTCTTCAGCGCAGTAGAATTGGCAATGTTGAGTTTTGTCATGCCAAATCTCAAGAAACCCCAGTGCTGAGATGAACAAGTAACACTGGAAGCAATCTAGAGACAGAATTGTTTAATTGCTGGACTACCACATTTGATGCAAATCTTTGTAGTTCCATGGTAAACAAGAAAATATCTTCCCTCCTTCAGTGTGCAACTGTTGGGAAGGAGACAGTAGAGCAAAAGGAATAAATAGTGTAAACTCCTGTTGAATATTGAATACAGTAATTACTTTAAGACTGTACATTGACATGTTTTTATTTCCTGTGTAAAATATAAATGATGCTGAGAAAAGCAGAAGCTGATGTAATGTGGACAACTGCAAGAGAAATGGCAGGTCAGATAGACAAGGCACAGGCTGTCAGAATGTTTTCTGTGAATGATTTGGAGATCTGTTATTATTTGTATTTGAATGACAAACTGAATTATTTCCAGGGTTTACTCAAAAAGGTACACACAAAATTAATGGGAATTGAAAATTTATGAATCACTAAAAATATGGCGTTTAGTTATTCAACACAGAAGAGTTCTTCTCTCTAACATCAACTTTGTGAGTCAGCATTAGTAAGTTAAACATTTAACTCCTGAAAAGGAGCACCAGCTTTATACATTATGGACTGAATTGTGTTTAATGTAACAGGTATTAGTCTGGGGAAAAGTGTAGCAAGTTGCCTTTTCTTTTTGCTATTTTTTTTTTTTTTTTTTTGGAAAACGTGTTTTACAAAACACTGCTATATAACTTCTTATGAAACTAGCACTTACTGAACTAAACTTTGAGAAAATAGCATTTATTCTTTCATTTTGGTAAAAATGCGATTTTAGTGTGTGCCTCTCTTAAAGAAATATGCACCCATATTGATTAGTATAGACAGAATCTGCTTTTGCTACGCAGATTATGCCCCACATTGTGATGCAATTCTTCCATATGTGTTCAGACTTTGCCTAGACAAAAGCAAAGCATTACCCAACCAAGAATCCTGGGTAGGCTTTTTATATCTTCTAATAGAAAGATATGTAGATGCGCATATATATATATATATATGTATGTATATATATATATATATGTATGTATATGTATGTATATATGTATTTATCTTAGACTTGCATTTTTAGAGCTCCCATGTAGCTTTTATGAGGAGAACTTAAAGAATAATGCTAACATGAAATTAATGCACTATATTGTATCCTCAGTATTATCTCAGCTGTTCTCTACTTAATATCCTTGACAAGCATTTTAGAAATATTTTCATTGTAATGTGAGGTTTCATCATATACTTGCACAACAATATATTCTTTGTCTGATAGAAGGCAATTTCATAGTGAACTAAAGAGATTGCCTTCATTTTGCAGCTAATTGAATGTGTTCCCATGAAAGCAGTAACTGGATTTGTCAAACTGCAACCTTTAGTCTTCCATTTGATTACTTTAGTATTCTCATGTATCAGTAGAAAAATATGGAATCTGCACAATGTAGTAAAGGAATCAGAAAACTACCTCTAATTCTAAAACAAAAAATACATTCCGATCAATTTCAACATTTTTCCTGGCTGCATGATCACTTAAAATCCTTGTGTAATTGCAATTATTTTTTAAAATATGTACTTGGTGAGAAGGAAAATGTGGGTCAAGGTTGAAAACCAAATACATAAAAATCAAACTCTAATCTACCAAGGGGCAGATTTGCTTTACCCTAATATGATTGCTTATACCTGTTTTTGTCTCCTTCCTGCAAGCATCCTGTACACTGTGCTGCATGTATGGCTTATACAGAAAACATTTCTTCACTTTCTGCTGGCAAAAATGTAATGCCTTTTACTGTTTGTGCTCTCAGAAAGCCACAGTATTGCTCTTTTAAGAGCTTGCCAAGCGCTTATCAAAACTGACCTCACTAGCTCAAAAATTAATTGCCTTCTGGTTTCTGTGATTTCAGCAAGATAGGCTGCTGTTAATGAGATGAAACATGAGTAAACAGTAAAAAAAAAAGTCAGTTTTGGCTGAATATTGCATGGAACAAAATACATAGTATTCTTCCTAAGTTAAAAACTGCAGGCGCTAATAACTCTGATCAGGAAAATTCTGTATATTTGTAATATTATTTTGCTTTTATTTACTACATATATATAAAACACCATTTTAATACAATTAGACGTCACAATATGATTTGTGGAATATTGCTCAATAATGTTAATTTAAAAGTTATTTAATCCATTTATTCAGTTATGTTACATTATGGGAAAAGGATTTATTTCTCATTTGTCTCTAACTCCTTAAGTATTAAAAATATAGATACTTTGTGTGATTACATAGGTATGTATATAAATAAGACAGACTTAATGTTTCATGGGATTTTTGTTTGTTTCAGGGATCTTTCAAATAACAGAATTGGTTGCCTAACACCAGAAATGTTTGTTGGACTTAATAATCTTCACAAATTGTGAGTATAACACCAGTTTTGTTTTAAACAGAAGAAATCTCAATTGTCACATTACCGACCTGAGTACAGTTGCCAGAAAATTACATTATAACAAAGTTGTAGGTTTTGTACTAAAAGGCCCCTGTCCTGAGCCTTTGATTGTGATGAGTTGAGATTGAAAATATTTTATCTCTATTTGAATTGTAAAATCTATCAGAAATGCAAAGAATTAAATTTCATTTCCACATTAAAAAAAGGCTAAACATGAAATTTCTGTTTGCATGTCTAAGAAAAAAATAAAGTAAGTTGGCTGTAAATTTCCTGGCTGGGAAAGAGAAAATTCATAGGAAGAATCCTGGTTTAAGTGGACATTTGGCTGAGCCCAGGAGGGCCCTGTATCTTCATTCAGATCTGTCTTCATTCCTGTACGTGAAATAAATTTCTATACTGCATCCTATGGTACAATCATTCCTATAGTACGTGACAAATCTCATACTTTCTTTTTGTCCTCTCCAGCCAGTTATGGCATTTCTTTGGACAAACAGGGAAATCTTTCTAGAAAGATATGCCATGAGGTCAAGATAACACCAGGTAAAAGGCTGAAGTCTGGCACACTTACAGATCCCATTAATGAGAGTAGCTATGCGAGGTCTTCTCTGATGGAAACAAATGAGAACAGATGAGGGGAAGAGCCTTGATAGCACATAATGAGCAGGTGCAACCTGCCCCTCTTTTTACTCATCTCAGATGTTGTGCCAAATTAGGCAAGCCCAACTCAGCTATTGAGGGTTTCTATCTCTGCTTTTGTTGCGCTCAGTGAACATGACTGTGGCTATAAAGTTAGATTACCTTGGAAGGTAAGTTTAATTCAAAATGGTGAAGTCCCATTATTAAATGGAATGCGTTTCTAGTTGCTAGGAACAGACTCAATAGAAACTCTTAAAATCCATGCTCTCTCAGTAAGATCTGAAATTTCCATTCACAAATCTGCAAGACCTCATCTTAAAAGTTAAATAGAAGTTCAGTACAGAACATTGGTCTCTTGGTGGCAAAGCACAGAAATGCATTCCCAGAGAGTGCACAGCAGTTGGTCTGTGACAGTGTTTGGCTGTACTGTCCCTTTTGTCTGAAGCCCAGGAAAGAATGTGGCAGTGTATCTCCACACCCTTCAGCGATGCAGGGAAAAGGCACAATGTGCAGGCTGACTGCCCATGGTTATTGGGCTGATCAAACCACACCATTACAGTTTCTTTTTGTACAGATTTGCTATATACCTGCTATTTCTGGTCACCCGAGTATCTGTCCCAGCATTGGCAATTTTTTTTCTGAGCTGTAAGGACCAGAGAGACTCACCAGTTCCCTCTACACAGTCATTAACTTTGTATTTTCTTGCATCCACTCTTTTTGTGGGTCTAACTTTGACCCACATTTAATTTGGAAATGGCTGTGTTTCCAGATCTTGCTGTATCATTTTCCTTCTGAGGCACCAGTTTATAACAGAAATTCGAATGAGACATTTCTTAAGTGTAGCTCCCAAGTGGCAGTCTACTAACATTTTTCACTTTGAATAGTGTCATTAAATTAATTACAAGTTCATGTTCAAGAAGGTTCTTCTCTTCTTGTTCTCTTAATTTTGACCAAACGTTGGTTTTGTTATTGCCAGATTTCATACTCACATTCTCTTAATGCTGTGAGGCAGAGTCATTGTTGAAAGCTCAAAATGCAACCACTCAGAAGACCATTTTGGCAGAGCATCAGTAATGTCTTACTCCCCTCCTTTCCATCTTGTCCATTATCTTACTTTGTTTTACAGTAAATGCACTTTACACCAGGTCCTTCACGCTTTTGTGGATATGATGTCCATGCTTCAGTGAAAAAATTATGATTCTGGTAACTAGAGACCTCTTAGTCTGACCTCTTTCTATTTTATAAGTGAGTTTTGAAAGAAAGAAAAAAGGAAAAAAAAAGTTGGCAAATCAGAAATTGTTAAAAATCAATATGAGGCTATAGATGGTTTATAATGTCATCATATGAAGAGATCTTTGATCTTAAAAATCATAGTAATATATATTTAGGCAGTCTATAATATCTACTCGTTAATAATCTTTTAGTTAAAATAGAGCAGTATTGTTGAAGTGTCTTTTGCACCATGTCTTAGCACACTTTCCAGATTTTAAATTCTTCCTTCCTCTTTTCTAAGCTTTTCCTGTTATCTTCTCTCCAGTTCTTTGATCTTTTAAAATTTTGAATTATTTTTTTCAAGATTTAAGATTTGGCTGTTAATCCATTTAGTCTATCTCCCATTTTTCTTTTTTGGGTTTTAAATTGCCTTTCTACCACTGACCTAATAAATAGGTCCATCCTGCATTGTAGTCTGTGTGGCCTAGTGCTTTATTAATTACTTTATTTGTTTTAGTAGTAGTAGTATTTCAAAAGTCTGTCCTTTGGAAATTAGAGGCTTAGTAATAGTTTAGTCTACCTTATGCTTTTATCTGAAGTGAATAATTTCACAATTGCTATGTCAAAAGCTATAGCTGCCTTGCAGGGATTGTCCTCCTTACCAAACCAAAGTCAAGAGTACCACCACTCTTGTTGGGTCACTGATTATTTTGTGAAAAAATACAGCCACACTCCCAGTCAAGGGGAACTGTCTCCTGCCATTCAGAGTACCACATGTTCCTTGATCTCAGAAATCTCATATAATGTCCTAACGCTGATAGTAATTATTTGGACTGAGATCTCAATTTGCCTGTGGTGTAAAAGTGGCCATTGTTAGTGGACTGCAAGCTGATGCCGCCTGGTCCTTTTCTATCACTTTTTTTGCCTTGGAAGTTTATGAAGAACCATACTTTTTAAACATGTTTAAAAGACAATAGGTCACCTTTCTGTTCCTACTGATATGTCTGAATTGTGTTTACTTGCCATTTGAGGGTATGAGAAATCTGTTCTCTGGAAAGGTTATGGAGAAGCATTTACTCAGTGCAGCATCAGTGTTTGTAACAAGGAAAAGATGACAAGTTATTAAACATGGAACTGGTTTCATAGCCATTTACTGAAGGAGAAATATAATGATGCATAGATATGTATTGATTTATGTAGTTGTTGATTTGGTAATTAGAGCTCTCCTGTGTTATGTTAGCAGAGATGAAGCACAGAAGCCTCTTTGCAGGCTGTTATCAAAACCAGTAGGGAGAGCCATGAGTCCACTGGAGGGAGCAAAGGACATAAATCTTTTCATGTGCCTTCTGTGAAGTACAAATATGGGATTTTCTTGTACTGTTTACAAGCACAAATGCCAGGTGAAACAAAATAACACAGTGTGTTTCACTCAATCTTGTAAATCTAATTCAGTTTGGAAAAAAATGGGAGTTAGAGCTGAGAAATCAGCTCTAGGCCCAAACTAACACCGTGTGGTTTAGCCCAATGATGTGATGCATAAATCTAAACTGAGTACAGTAAAGGTATGTTCAAATACTTCACCAAAAGGGTGAGGATTGCCTGGGCTTTCAGGGATAATGCACACACCCTTCAGTGGGCTTGGTGGTTTTGTGCAGTCTAGTTTAGAACAGGACAACCTCCAGAATTCTTGATTAAAGAAAAAATGAATTAGTAGTATCATCTGGTATTGTTTTTAAACAGGCAGACACACAGAGACCACAAGAAATGGTCAGCCTCTTGATGATGTGGAGAAGACTTTTACTCCATTGTAATCAGGAGGTGTAGTTCAGGGAACAGAAATTGAATTCAAAGTTACTAATGAAACCTTAAATTTCATACAGGCCCTGAAATTACTGCAGCCACTGACTTCTGATTATGTTCCTTGAGATTGATCTAATTTTTACACCCTCTTGGATTAGATGATTTTTACTCTGTAAAATGATTTCAAAATGCTTTGACGTCAGAGGACAAATGCAGCTGGCAGTGCCTCAGTATGAGAGTGGATTTATTACATCTTCTAAGATACTAGTTTACCTCTTTTGGCTAATATATTACCCTTTGGCTATGTTTATGCTGTAATGAGGTGCATATATTCTAACTAGGAGTGACATAATTGAATGCAACAAATCTTCCAAATCTCCTTTGGACCCAATGTTTCAGTGCTTTGTTCCAGAATTAAGTATGCAAATATATTTTGGCTAGGTAATGGAGCTGCTATCTACATTAATTCTGTTTATATTTAATCTAAGTATTAAGAGATGTAGAATACTGGGATGATGCCACTGTGCTTATATACCAGACTTCATTTATTTAGGCCCTCATAAATTATCTTCTCAGGTTTCAAAATGTTGCAGCCTGAAATCTGTTTCAACAAGTAGCTACTGCTGGTTCTTCCCTTTGGAGATTCAAACCCAAACTTTATCATTGCTTCCAATTGTTTGATTAAACTATATCTGATTTACTCTTCATCCTGTCTCTGAATCATCAGCAGCAGTTAGCTTTGTGATAACATAATACTGCAAAATCTTGTGTGACTTGATGTCATTGCACCAACTAATCACTTTGTATGGTGCCAGAAATCAAATAAAAAACACTAACACAGTTAATCAAACAGACCCCATTTCAGCAAATAAGGAAATACAGAATGTAACCTGCCCTCTCTGTATTTCTGATGTCATTTTTTACACCTCCTATCCCACTTTGCCTATTTTTTTTTGCACAGATCAATCTGTTATCGTTGCATTTGACTTTTGCTTTTTAATGCTGCTCTTAAGACGGAAGCATTCTTCATATTCATATATTTCTGCTTCTATCTATATTCTGCCTCAAATGGTACTTTGACACATGTAACTCTTTTTGACTGTTTTGTGGCATTCGTCATTTATATTGAAACTTTTGACAGAAGTGCTTTATTAATTTCTGGAAAAGCACAAGTATTGGTATATGAAAAAACAAGTTTAGGACTTTCTAAGTAAGACTGAAATGTTTTATCTCTGATCAAACTGAAAGCACATCTTTCTATTAATGGAGTGAGTTAATGGCATAGTAAGTGCTTTGAGCTTTGGAGTGAATCAATTTGTTTTATTTGAAATATTTGCAAACGAGGTGTTACAGATGTTTCTAGAATAAATGCCCTTTTAAATCAAGCTAAAGTAGGGGTTTGGGATATCTGAAATGGAGAAATTTTACAACAGTATATATTTGACAATATTGTAATATATAATGTAAGTTATGTGCACTAAAAAAATAGGTATTTACAGAGTGCTGCATCAGCTCAGAAATGCATGAGTTATTTGGGTGATTTGAGAAGATTTCTGAAATTTTTGTTAAAGAACAATCTAATTCTAGTGGTGGATATCCAAATATTATAATTATGTTTCTTGGACATAGAAATGTGTTGCATTTTGATTTACACAGCCCTGTGAACGTGATCCTAGTCTGCTAATTATTAGTAGTAATATGGAAACTTCAAACCAGGTCATTGTCAGAAGAATATGAAAAGTTGAATTGCTGGATTTCTGCTGATGTCACTGTCAGGAGCTCAATTATTCCAGCACTTGGTAAAAAGGAATTCTGAAATTTTCCTGATAACTGAATTTTTGTAACCAACTTTGAATCCAAACATATGGTGTTCAGGCACTGGACAGAACATATCTCAGTATTTCATAAGTAGGTAATTCATATGCTCTGAAATCTTAATCTTGGATATGCGCTAATTTTTAAGTTTATGGGTAGAGAAAAAGACATTATTACTTGACAATTAAGCATTTAATTTTTGTATTACTAAGGCACTGGCAGAGCAATACTGTTTAACTCTGTTAAAGTGAATTGCCTCTGTTTGCAAGTATTCAGCCTGACCCATTCAGCCATCAAGACAAGAAAGAGTAGAGCAGTAATTAAAATGGAAATGAACTAATTTAAGGATGGGAAAAATTGGTGTGTTTAAAGTCCTTTGTAATAAAACTGTTTGAGTAGTCACTTTGAAAACTCATTACTGCTTTAAGGAATTGCTTGAATTCTTTGGAACATTACTAAATTAAGACACTGTTTTTGTTTCTTTAGCTTGAAGACATCCTGACTATACAATAAAAATACAATACAGTATTTATCACTGTATATACAGTATTTATCACTGACTAATTATTTTATTAACATTTTCACTCAAATTCTAGAATATTCTCTTCTCAAATTCTCTTCTTTAAATATGTAGAAGTGTTCCTCTTTATGAGACCAAGTGAATTGTATGTATTTCTGCTGTGAAAATAAAACAAGTGTGAATTGATTTAAATATTACTGTCACCTACCAAAACCAAAAGGCAATGCACCAAATTTAAATATGTTTTTACTATTGTCAAGAAAGCAACTTTTTAATTAGCATTGGGAAAATTATATTCTATAACAATTTTCTTTTCTTCTTGCATTTGTTATGACTAACAGTAAATTGCTTTCTTTTTTCCCTAGGAATTTGTCAGGGAATATTTTTTCAAGTCTCATGAATGGACTTTTTTCTGAGCTGCTAGCTCTGAAAGCCCTGTGAGTATCATTCTTTTGTTTGTAATCTGAAGTACTTCAGAAACACATTAGAATAAACATAGCAGAGTTGAATATGAATTCAAGCAGGATTGTTTCTAGAGATGCATTCTAAAAATAAAATCTGCAGTATTTTGTTATCCATGTCTGGCTCACTCTTGATGAGCTGCCATCTTTACCTGTTGCAGAAAAATGGATAGCACTGATAATTCAACCTCATTCCTGACTAGCCCAGTCTGGTCTCCTGACTAAAATCCCTTTTTTTTTTTCTTTTTACTTTAAAATCTTATACTTTTCCATGGTTTCATGCATTAAATTTATTAGGCCTCTAATTGCACAAAACCAGTAATGTTAAACATTTTTCCTGGAATTATGCTAACAGTAATCCCAGTTACTGATATTAATTGTACTTGGCTAAGATTTCAAAGTGTATACTGAATGTTTCTACTTAGAGAGGTTTTTAGTAAATTTAGGTATGTTATAGTATGATTTCTGCAGTAACACAGACTCAAAATTATTTCAGTAGTCAATGATGTTGTCCTGGAACCAAACACAGAATTTTTGCATAATATTATGAAAGTAATAAACAGTGGGACAATGTGTATTGGTTGTCTCAGACTGTCTTTGAATTCATGCATCCATAGTTATGCATTAATCTAGAATTCTCTTTTAAATTAGATAATCTGAATCTAGCAGAAGAAAATATGTTCATGGAAACTGCACATTTACCAGTTGTGCTCATTCTTTGCCTTTGTAGACATTTCAACACTGATTCACTGATTTGTGACTGTAACCTGAAATGGGTCTTGCAATGGGCCAGAAATGCTTCAGTGCGAATAGCAGAGGAAACAGTTTGTGCTTACCCCAGTGCTTTACATGGACTGTCCCTTTACAACCTGAAGGAAAACCAGCTGATATGTGGTGAGTTGTAGTCTGGTTTAGCATTACAAACTGAATTGGAATCCAGAGAAAATATCAAAACCCCAGAAATTATGCAAAAAACCAAAATAAAAATTAATAAATCTGACAGATGTTTGACACAGAAGATACACCTGAGAATGAATGAGAACAGAAAAAAATAGAAATTTCTTATTTCATATCTCAAAAACATCACTGTTCTGCAATGTATTCAGTAATATGCAATTTTGACAAAGAATATTTAACTATGATGCTAGCTCTACATTATATTCTTCATTAAACTGAGGATTCCTACCTGAGTTTGTATAACATTTCTTTCAAGTTATGTATCTGAAAGAGTGATATTGATGTCAAATTTAATTCTTGTACTTTTTATCAACCTGTAACTATACCTTTTATCACTGCTTCCTGGGGATGAACAGAACTCTTACAGTGAGCTTCAGTTAGGTGAATTCTGTATGAAGATGTAGAAGTGAAATGTTTTGTGGATATTTTCCACCATAACAAACATGATAGATGTGGTCTGAGGGAAAAAGCAAAAAGGTAAAGGAAGCTCATTTCACATTGAGCTTTGTCTATCAATGAGCAGATTAAACCAGAGATTTTTAAAAGTATCGCACTGCAGAGAAAATATCACTGCCTGAGATGGTGCCAGTGGGTTCCAGAATCAAAAGTCTAATTTCACACATGGTTGATGAATTTCAGAATCTTTGACATACTTGAATGACAGAAAATTGCTGAGATTGTGACTTTGCTAATGTCTTTTGCAAACAAAAGGAGAGTCAGACATTTCTCCTAATAACCACAAGAAGGGTGATGTGTATTGTAAGAAACATATTAATAGTAGGAGGGAGATCAGAAGTTGCCTGGAATGATATAGAGAATTGGTTTTAACAACAAATACAGATATTTATAGGTTGGAAGAAATGTTAAAGGATGTGAATACTACCTACACATGGTCCATCAGGTGAATTGTTAAGGAAACACAGACAGGTGTCTGGAGGCAAATATGGAATGTGACCTTGTGAGTGCAAGGCAGAGACATTTCCAGTAGCCTGTTGCTAAACATTTGAAATTCTGCAATGTTCTTCAAATATTAAGCTCCCATTTTATAGAGAGCCAGCATGGGCATCTCCATTTCCCAGCAGGAAAAGTAGTTATTCTAAAAGTGCTGGAATGATCAGAAGAGTGATTAAGGACTGTTAATTGGTATTTCCCAGGTAACAAGTGAATATAAATCTCTGAATTCTACAGAGGGAATGAAAGCAATTTCTCAAAATTTCTTAATTCCTAATAGGACTCCCTATCAGACCTTTGATACAGAATTTATAATGCCCATCTAGTTCTCACTCCTTCTTCCAATCAAGGGCTGTAATGACTGCCAGTAGCTTGACTTTGCTTCCAATACCTGCAGAGAGTTTTACAGTGGTTGTAATTGCTGAGCCTTCCACCAGCTCTGTAATATCTGCCAGGTATTTCATGGTGCTCAGAGTATCTGCTGGGTAGCTCACAGTGCCCAGAACATTTAGCAATTTCATTTTCAGTAAGTTAATTTGAGCCTAGGCATAATAGAAGGCTGTCTGGCACCAAAATAATAATAGCTATTGAGGATGATTTATAAATAATATGTGTGTGTTAAAATATGCACGGAGTTGATCAAATTAAACATCTCTTAAAGAAGATATTGAGTGACTTAAAATAATTTTAAAAAAATTCACCTTTATGTGAACATCATCCATACTGTCAGACATTTATAGACACTGATCTTCCTTCTACATGCTAAAAGGTATTATGAGTTATCACAGTGACAAGATGAGCAAAAAAAGAAGAACGAAAGGGAAAAAATTAAAATAGGAGAGAAATGGACAAAGAGTTTTTCAGGGAATGAACCAAGAAGTCAAAGTATGTGGTCTCTGAATAGCTACAAGGAGAAGTTTGCCATCAGCTTTTTAGGTTATTTTATATGTTGGGGTGAGAAAAGAATAATCTTTTGGATTTCTTCCTGGCAAATCTTTCTCACACATCTACTTACTCATGATAGCCAAAGTAGTAAGTTGCCCGCTGGAAACAGTTAAAAACCTGCTTTGGGGATTTTAGGAGCTACGTAACTGCACAGTTTTAGAATTCCCAGGGTTCTGCTTGCATATTTCGCTAACAGCTTTTAAGAGCTACTTAAATCTTCTTTAACAGAATTCTCCAGCTGTCAGAAATGTTTGGTTATAAAACAATTCTTCACAATGTTGGAAATAAGGCTGAAAAGCTGGTTGGATGACAAAGTATGGTTTTGCCCTTGTCTTCTGCGTTAATGATGAGAGACTGTGGTGAATTCATAATGGTGTGGACAAAGTATCTCTCTGAAAAATTGTTGTGAAATTGGCTTCATGCAGTGCCTCGTTACTCTTTCTCCATGACTCCAAATACAGGTTATTCAGTTTCCAGGAGGAAAATCATATTTTCCTGAATGCAAGTGCTATAAATTTTTAATTTTCCTAAGTACAGGTACTGAGGTCTGATAGGAGTCTGAGATTTTCTCTGGCTCACATCACCAGCAGAGATGGATTCTCTAAGCCAAATTCTTCACTCAGGAAGGACCCGTATGTGTGTTTGTCTTAGGGGGATTATGAAAGGTTGCTCCTAAAGCTGGATTGATTATTTATACTGGTGAATGAGATAAGAGAATTTAGTTTCTCAGTCTCAAAACTGTATTGATGTTACGGAACAGCATGAATAGGTAAAAATTCAGTTGTTCTGCAAATTACAATTGACATATAACTGTGATGGAGTACTTTTCTGTTAAAAAGCGTTGACTCATCAAAACAATGTTTGCAAAAGTGCTGACTTTCTTTTTTCCTCCAATTAGATTTTATTTAAAGGTTAGAAAGTAGTTGACATAATATCAATAATATTTAAATAAATGTTTTGACTAAAATGCTGAAAATGTTTACTAAATGTTACAAAAAAATATTGCAAAGGTCAAATTACAGAAAAAAATTTATGGTGCCTTAAGACATTTATTTATTTATTTATACCACAAAGAAAATTATCTAATTCTCCTGGGACAAAGTGCTGTTTCTCATACAGATCTCCTACAAATTAAAATCTTGGGTTTTGAATATATATATATGCTCTACTGATGTTTATAAATAAGTAATTGAGAACATATTATTCCCTTCTGTTGATTAAAAAAGAAACTGCTTGAAAAGAAAATATAAAAGGATATTGAGAAATCTGGTTTTTTGCTTAGACTTTATTGCATTAATACATAATAAATTGCATTTTTATTCTTTATCATGATGGATTTTTTCATGCAGTTAGTAAAAAAGTTTTGTTCTTTTTTGGTGTCAGTAGCTTTTCTGGTCTCTGTGGTCTACTGTTCTAATCTTGGTCATGATATTGTTGCATGGACCTATAAAGCAGACAGGTTCAAAGAACTAGAGGCAGCATCTTGATTCTCAGGAAATCCAAATGCACAGAAGAGTCTACATTGCTTTAAAGTGATTGTGTCCACTCAGCCAGATGGTTTGCTGTGCATACATTCACATCAGTGCATCACAGCATTTTCAGGCAAGCTCGTTCTGCTGCGCGACACCTTTTCTGTAGTTGTCTTTATCTTTCCTGTAGTTGTCCTTACCTGTCTGAGCCGTGCTGTGAGGCAGTCTGCCAGAAAGCCCCATAAAGCCATCTTGCCCCATAAAGCCATCTTGCCCCATAAAGCAATCTTGAACTGTCCTGGGTGGCTCTCTGGCCATGTTAGCAGAGCTTGGTCTGGCTCTTTGCATCTAACTCCATATGAGATGCTGGCTAAAGGTAATCCCCAAAAACTGTGTTTGCCCTTTTTCTCTGTGTTGATGTAAAGCTATGCACAGGTCTTTTCCTTGGAAGAAACAAATCTATTGCTTCTCTCTTTATTATGCTTCTGCATTGAATGTTTCTGTTTCCCACTTCCTTATTATCTGTGTTGAATTGAATGGGAGAAAATCTCTTTCTGTGTTGAGCTGATTCAACACAGGACTGTAGGAGAAGAGTTAAAATAAGTTCTAAGATACAGGGTTATTTATTCACCTATAGTCTGCACATCTCTGAAAAACCCATGCTGTTGAAATAATTACACCTAGGAAATTGAGACAATTAACAAAGCTAGTATTAATACATCTTCTCCATATACCATCCTCAGCAAAGAAACTTCAAAGGTAAAGGAAACGTGTATAAGCACAAATGTTAGATACATTCATTGAGGACACAGTCTCAGGGGAAAATATGGTAGAAATAGAACTCTAAAAGCACAAAGTAACAGCAAATTACAAGTATCTCAGCTGAGTAATTTTCCTTTCTTTTATTGACATAGGTGAGATAGCATCTGGTTATAGGTACCATCTCATCTACCATAAATGCTTCCTGAGTCACAGGAGCCTGTTTTTCAGAGGTGGAGTACCCAGAGGCTTGATTTGAATTGTTGCTCTGTGTGCTTCACATTTATGAAAATCAACTGTAGGGTGTTGCACAGAAGGGCTATTCCAGTAGATTATTTTGAAAGAATGTATTATGCCAGAATGTGTGTTCTGTCACCTGTTGGCTGTGATCCATAGAACTCTTAAATATTTACATCAAACTTACAGTGAGAAATTCTTTGGGTTGGTTCATAATTTACTAAAAGCTTTCGTAGTCTATTTGGACTTTCACCAGGGGTGGCAAGAAGTGAGTACTCACAATAGAGCTGGAGTTTTGTCTGTGTAGGGTCTGTATGGTGAGGCTGCTGCCATGCCTTATGGGGCTGTCTGCTGAGACAAGTGTTAACACTGCAGTAGAATAAAAATCCATCCTATTGAATATAGAGATGAGAAAAGAAGATAATAGTTGTGACTTGTGAGTGTCCAACAGTGTTTGAATTATTACTCAGTCTCTGAATTCTGTAAACTACCTTAGTTTAAGCTGTTAACTCATGAATTAAATTAGCAAGTTCTGACTCATAAAATATTATTGAAATGTGGGGTTTGGGGAATGATAGACTCCCTACTTAGGATGGACACTTCAAAGGGAGGAATAAAAGTCAAAGAAGTAAATCCTTTTCTGACTTCTGTATTCTGCAATAAAATTCTTTAAATGTTTCATAGAAAATGTGAATAATTTATCGGATGGGAGGAGATAAAGTTGTTAGGGAATTGTTTGTACTTAACCAGCACCTTGTCTTTTGTAGTTTGCTTCACTTCACTGAGAATCAGAGTATCTGTTCCCCCAAAGGAGCAGAGTCAGGCTAAAATGTAGGTGCTTTTTGCTCTGATGCTCCATACCTGTTCAAATTAAAACTTGTGCAAAGCAAAAAAAGAAAAAAACACAATTATATGCTTTATGCATTCATGCTACTTGTGTTGTTAGAGATTTCTTGTCCATTTTAAGATTCAATTTCTTGCAAAGGAACTACTTTCTTCATTAGCTATCTACTGTCACATTTTCTAAACTGCATTTCTCATGCTTAAATATCAGGAGAACATTAGGGTACATTTCTCTCAGGCCACATGGTGCTCCCTAGTCTATTTTTATAAGTTTGGGGGTTTTTTGCAATCTTACCTAAAATACAAAAAAAATTTGAAGCATTTAAGACATTTTAAAACAATTATAGTAATACCATTGGGGAAAACTAGAACATTTTCTTTTCTATGCTTCCTCTATAAAGTACTTTTAGTTTTTTGAAGTAGCTTTCTTTTTCCTTGACATAGATTGTTAAAAGAGTGTGGCTTTAAATGCTTTCTCAGCAATGATGGAATAGTGTTGTTTTAGATGCTGTACTTGTTGAAATGTCTTTATAATTTTACCTGATGTAATTGCACATTGTTTCCCCATCATTCCTAGCAGAGTAAGTGGATATCCACTGTCCCATAGTAAGAACTTTGAAAGAAATATGTACTTTTAAAATGCTGAAGAGGGGAAAAAAACCTAGGTACTGGGGAATTCTGTCTTTGAATGAACTTTTTCAACATTTAAATTTAAGCTGAAGTCAACGGAATACAATCAGCCTTGATCTATGTCAGTTTTTAAGAATGCTGTCAACTATCTTGTGTTAGGGATATGGTAAAGAAGTGAGATTTGAAATTCCTTTTTTCATGAGGTGCCAAAAATTGAATATCTACATTCCCATTCAAGTCTTAAAATTGTAAATATCTATATTTGCACATAGATTATTGTTAAAAGTTTCCTTTTCTGTGTAAAATATATTGCAAGAAAAACCACGATCTTAAAATTACCAAGGAGTATTTTTTCTTCCTTTATTTTTTTCAACGTACACAGAACATACAGCATACACAAAACAAACTTAAACTTAGGGACAGGTTTGAGATTATTGTTTCAATTATTTCTTTATTAATTTACAAGTCATTCTTACTGCATTAACACAGAGTAAATATTGAACTGTGGGGGGGTTTCAGGATGTACTAACTGACTAAACTCAAAACCTCAAGCAGGAAGAATGATGGATTAATTATCCAGATTTAGATTTCAGTCCTGCAGTTTCTTGGCAGTCCACAGGTAGCTTGCTGCATTCATGCAGAGCATCATTGTCTTCCAGAATATGCAGGATCAAGACTTCAGCTCTAATTCTGCAGGGAGTGCCTAATCACATGAGTAGGTTTAATTATGTTAAAATAGGAATATTCACCCTAATAATCTTTCACAGGATTAGGTTTTTGCAAGATATAGATAGTGATACAATTAGCAGTATTTAAATCCTCTTCCAATTACTTTTGTTCTACAGTGTAAGCAATTCAAAATTTTCTTTATTAAGAAAATACTCATAATAACAGAATGTATATAAATCAGATAATATAACTGATATTTTGGTCTTTAAAAGATACATGGGGTAAGTTCATTTTATGTCACAGCTAAGTGGCCATATGCAAATCAAAGTTGGCTTCCATACTATCATTTGGTAGAATGAAATGAACAATGCTTTAACCTTTTGTCTCCAAATTCTAGATTTGTCATCTAATATGATCAGTCTCAAAATGGGGGAAATGGATTATGTTGCCCTAAATTTAATCTTGAACATTATTATCTAATTTCTTTAGTGGCAGTGTAGAACACTGCTGCAAGATTGAGGGCATAAAATTAGTAACAGTTAAATCTTATAAATGTGAAATAGCAGAAATATTAAAATGTTCATTTCAGGATGAAATTTTACTACAACATATTTTCTTGCATTTGTGCTCACACATGAAAATTCAGTTCAACAGAAATTTTCATCCCTGAAATCTTACTGATTTAGATATAGGAAAGGTACCCAGTTGTTTGGATTTTTTTCCATCGTTTACTCTTATATACTGCATTAGAGGTTTTTAATGTACACTTGTGTCTTATTTTCTGCATTGTCTTTGACAAAGCAAAATGACTGAAGGAAAATTTAACCAAGGTGGAGTGAGAATGGCAGTGAAATGAGGCATTTTAATCTTCAAACTCCTGGCCTTGAACAATTCAAAAGCCAGTTGCGTATGAACAAAGCAATTTTAAATAAACCTACAATCCACTGAATATCTCTGAAGATATGTTCTTTATTTATTATGGTAACATGAACATTAAAACACTAGGGCTAAATTTTATACTATAAATTTTTCTAGGTAAAATTATATAAGCTTTTAAACAAACCTATGTTAATAATTGTCTAATAAGAATGCTTATTAGGGTTTGCTGTAATTAATCTTAATTCTTATCATAGGAAAATTCCCTATAAAGCTTTCATCCTAACAATCTCTCTTTCATTTAAGTGGACTATACCATAGTGGCATTTCACATTTTTAATAGCCCATGTCAACATACAGCACTTTCTTTAATGTTTGTGTAAAAATGGCTGTTAAGAGCTTCTGACACCATCAGCTGGGCTGAAAGGAGCTTGGAATGGAAAAATGTAATACTTCAACAGAACTGTCGCTTGTTCAGCATTTCTTTTAAGAATTTTTTTCTTTTTCTCTTTTTTACATTCTGACATAAATGAGAACACATGCAGCCTTCTGGACTCTGGGCAATTAGGGACAATCACTGACACTCTTGGGACCTTCCTGCCACCATCTTTCTGTGATCTGAGTGTGCAGTTATGATTTAAAAATAAAAAAGGTTTAAGTTTTGGAAAGATGAGTGCTACCACTGCACTTCCCAGTTAGATAAAGCTAATCAGTGTATTTGATTATCCCTGTTGGACCTATTGGAGTGGATCCAGAGGAGAGCCACAAGGGTGACTGGGGACATGGAACATCTTTCCTGTGGGGAAAGGCTGAGGGAGTTGTGCTTGCTCAGCTGTAGAGAGGTGAAGGTTCCAAGACCTCAGTGCATCCTTTCAGTACCTAGAGAGGGTTTATAAGAAAATTGGGGACAGACTTCTTAGTAGAGTCGGTAGCAATAGAATTAGGAATAAGGGTTTTAAACTAAAAGAGGATCTATTTACATTAAATATAAGGAAGAAATTTTTTTACAATAAGGGTGGTGAGACACTGGCAATGGGCTACCCAGAGATGAAGTAGATGCACCACTCCTGGAAGCATTCAAGGTCAAGTTGGGTGGGACTCTGAGCAAATGTCCCTGCTCATTCTGGGGGCAGTTTAAAGGTGACATTTAAAGGTCTATTCCAGCCCAAACCATTCTATGATTCTGTGATTTTGCAGAGCTGGGTGCTTTACCTTTCCACTGCTCAGCCATTTTTATTAACTGCAAGCTGTAATGAGTATGCAAAGCCATGAGCCAGCCAGTTCAGTTGCCATAAGGGTAATTGGAGTAATCAAAATCAGCTTTTTAACAGTGGGTTTCTGGCTGGTGCCAGGAGGAAATTTGTGTTGATGAATCTTCCACTACCATAGCTGTCAATATGTCAATTTCAGCATATGGCAAATAATCAAATGCTCCCCAGCCTCTGAAATGAAATAGAGTTCTGGGACCATTTGAAAATAAAAAATTGAAAAGTTGCAGCAGTTTTATTTGATAGGAAAGAAATCAATGACGTGAAAACTATTTGCCTATTCTTTTAGATTTCTGTGCCTGTGCAAGACAATGCAATTTTTTAATTGTTTAACTGGAACAGAACCTTGAGTTTCATATTGTGGAAATCTTTCAAGTAACTGTTAACATTTTACAAATTAAAATGTTATGGTGTTTACCATTTATATTAAATAAATGAAATCTGTTATTAAATAAGTGAAACCTGTTACCTCTGTTTTTCACTGCCACTTGATTTCCTATCAAGTAAATCACTGCTATCGTCAGTAAATAACAAAGGGCTTTTTCTGGTGCTCCCTCTCAAGACACATCAGTCCCTAGAACTGGTGAAAAAAGAATAATTAATTTAACTGGGATTTGGGAATCTGGAGGAAACTCCAGTAGACAAAGACAGGTTAAATAACTTTGTCATAGCTGGAAATGTCATCCATCTGCTGAGTGATGGATGAAACCTGTATTACTTGGATTTGCCAAGAGTGACTAGACTTGAATTGTACATTCCCCAGCTCAGCCTTTCTTATTTTATATCTAGCTGTAAATTATTTTAAGTAAATAAATCAGATTAGTTATATAATCCAAGTGAGTTTTGAAGACTCATTCAAAACTATGATTTTAGCTCATTTTGGCATATTTGCGCTGAATTTTACCTTTGTTTTGTGTCTGTGGAATAGCTCTCTGAGGTCAGCTGACACAGGTAACTGCAGCACGAGTAGCAATGGATTGTGACAGCCTGGGCTCACTGTCCATCTAACGTCTGATAAATCCTGTGTACTACTTCTGCTGATCTCCTTTGATGGCTTTACAGAAGTTTGCAGGACTAAAATTGCATTAAAGATCTTGTAGATTTAGGTAAAACAGCATGCATGTCAGAAATCTTGCTCTGTGGTTAGTGGCTACCATTTCAGTGCAGTACTTAGTATTACAAAAGAAACATAACCCCATAATTTCATTATAAGATGCTGGGAAGAAAAGAAACCCAAAAACAAACCAACCAAAGCAAAAGCACTGCTTGATATTCCTGTTTGAAAAGCATGTATGAGAGGGAAAGGGACTGATAAAATGGTGTGGAATATCTCTTGCCATGCCAGCATTATGAAGCTGGTGGAAATAAGAAGCTATTACATGAACAAAAGCTCTGCTTTCCCTGCAGTGAGTGGTAAATGAATGTGATGCAAAGCTTTCTTGTTCCAAGCCCAGGAGACTTACCTTATTCTGTTGTTTAATACATGTTGGCATCTGTATTTTCTTGATATTATGTTGAAATTAGAGCCAGACACAGCTTTTATTAAAACTGAAGCTTGGCCTCAGTCTGTATTCATTTTTGACTTCCTTGGCACGTGGTGTGGTCTGTGACCTTCTACACCAAACGTTTCGTTACTGCCAGCAAATTTCGCAGCACAGAAACTGGCGTTGCTGTGCCGGCACCTCCCTTTTTGGCAGAGCTGGCTCTTGGAGCAGTTCAGATCACGCTCTTTTCTCCAGTTCCATTTGGTAAATATCAGATATAATTTGCACTGTCAGCAATTCAAAATTTTAACTAATGTATTTCAATTTGTTTTTCCTCATTTTCATCTGTCCTTTTTCTTGGACTGGTTCCTTTGCTTTGTCCTCACTTCCAGCTTTCCCCCACTGTGCTTTCCATGCACATTTCTTTCCCACTGAGACTGTATACAAATATTAGAGCTCTAACTCACACTTTTGTCAGCAGGATGTGCCGCACTCTGTAGGCACACTCAGTTCAAATAAAAAGCCCATTGGCGATACAATAAATCAAGTGATTAACAAGAAGCAAAATGCCAACCTCTGGCTTTTTTTCTGTCCCAGAAGCATGTGGTACACTGTAGAAAACTGAATTTTCTACCAATAAACTGAAGTCAAAGGTATATCCTCAGATGTGAGCGCTGTAGTACTGAAATGATGCGTGGGCAGCCTGGAGAAACCTGTGGGTTTTCCTATTTCTGGTTGTGTGAAAACTGTTGATAGCAAACAAAGCCAGTTAATGAGGACCAGAAAAAGTATAGCAGAAAACTGTTTCTGGTAGACTGAACAGCAGAAGGTGCTGGTGTAGTACAGGTTTATGCCCTTAGCAGCTGTTGAGCTGAGCTGCCCGGATTAAAGGTTATGCAGCAGGAAATGCGACAAAGCTGGCTGGAGGTAGGACAGTTTGTCCACTACCTTGTGCTGCTCATGTTGGCTAATACCTAGTCAAGCTTCTGTAGTGTTTAGACAGATCTGTTGCATGGGCCAGGTTTTGTACATACAGGTTTGCTTTTAGTCATTCCCCCAGAAGACAGTAGTGTGCACTCATTGGAAGTGAATATTACCTAAAGATAGTAATATGGTACTTAAAAATGTAACTGAAATATGGGTAAAGATGCACTTTGTCATCTTTTTTACAAGCATTTTTGTTCCATGTATGTGAAGAAACAACAGTATTTCCTTTGTACTCTTCTCCTTTACAACTTGTAAAACAAAATAGAAGGCCAAAATTAGATAGAAAATTGGAATGCTTTTAAAATCTCAAGAAATGAATTGTATGGAAAGTCAGAAAATACATGATGTGTGTACATATGTGTGAAGCAAATTCTTCTCTAAATATATTAAGGGCATATGCATTGGAGCATTCCCATAGAGCTTCAGTGCACCTTGCTATTTTTCTATTTTTGCTAATATTTTAAAAATAATTTCTATTTTCTTTTTCAACATCTTGGCACACTGCATGCATTAAAATATGCAGGGGTGTACTCTATTTCAAAAAGACACAAGTGATCATATTAATTCAGTGGTTTTTGTGTAACCTGATTCCTTCTCTGTATGTCCTCAGTATTCTAGTCTAGATCTAATCTGAAATACAAGACTAGATGGCACAGAGAGTCTGGCCTTCAGTCAACAAAACCCTTTTCTGCTGAGAAGTGAAAGATAACGAAAAAGATGTAATTACTGTAATGATGGGTTAGACCTTTAGATTCATGCTGCAATCAGTGATTCCTGTGGTGCTCTGCTGCAATCATGGTTTAGTGCTGACTGGAGAGACAAGACAGGTAAAGACTGTAAAACACTCCATCAGCTCTTGATCTGAATGCCTGAGGGGAGTCACACCTCTCATTTGCAGATAGGGGTGCTGGCTCCGAGATCGAGGGCAGCACAGTGAATTGTCTTGGAAGGAGCATCTTGGAATATTTTTCAAGTGTGTAAAAGCAAATGAGATCCCTGTAAATTGCTCCCTCCCTTCTCAACACACAATAGTAAACATTTTGATTTTATGAGGCTGTTGTGTCTGCCGTACATGCACACACATGCATAAATATGAACATCAGAGATTATATATATTTAGTAATCCTGATTTAGTCTTTATTACCCACATAATCAAAGAAAAAAATCAATTCTATAGGGTTATGCTTGCCAGAGCTGTTATATTTAAAGTGCTGTCAAATCAATACCAAAATAATTCCAAATACTTTAAGAATTTCTTACTTCTTCATTTATTCTCAAAGTCAAACGTGAAAATGTGCATACAGCATTAATAGATACTTTTATTCTGAATTTGAAAGATTGTTGGATTATGGATTTAAAGTAAGTATTTCCAGCTGATGCTGATGTAAGTACAATAATTTTTTGGCCATTTGGGATAAAGGGTATTGGTCGTAATTCTGAAACTCTTCTTGGTGTGATTAATCCTCATAACTGTGAGCTGTGTCACAGAAGTCAGCTGGAACTTCTGCATGAGTAATGGTTGCAGAACCAGCCTCAGACATTTAAATCATTACTATCCCTGGAAAACAACTGAAGATTAGCTCTGGTATTAATGTTTTTGTGTAGACATCACAGAGATTAAAAGCAGATGTTTTCCAGGAGTACTTATGTTTACCTTCCATGGTCTGCAAATGTTATAATCCATAGAAATTTTATTATTTTTAATTTGAAAATGAGTTTTTAGCATTATTTGTCAATTTGGCCAACCCAAATAGGTACATTCTCAAAGTTGGTCAGGAGGATATCCTAGCAACTGTTGATAGGACTGATAATTTTTTGACAGGCTGAAGTAAAGTTTTCATTCACTTTGATCATTAATCGACCAAACCTGTAGAGAGCACCTCATTCCCACTGCATTTCTGGGTGTGGTGATCCCCAAGGCTGAACAATAGAAGGGGTTATGGGGGAGCCTTGGACACCAACACTCAAGACAGAGATAAATTCAGAGTGATAGTGTTACACTTCATCCATATGCTCAGCAGGTTATTTTACTTGACTTAAAGATATTGATATTCTAGTTCATACTCTTCCTACTTCATAGCCTCACAGCACAATGTGGCACTCACTGCATGACCAAAACCATTCGACCAGATACAACGTCCTCAGTTAAAAAGTACTGTATCAATAAGAAATATTTTATTTCTGTGAGTAACATCTATTGCTGTTGTACGTGTCACAGTGTGCTTAATTTTTCTACGTTTTGGTAGCCATTTAATTAATTTATGGATAAATTTGTGTTCCATATATTTACTTATATTCCATAATTGACTTCATAAGGCAACACAAAAATCACAACATTTTGGAGACAGAGATTCTTGCTATCTGCTAGTTAAAGACATTTAATATAAATGACTGGGACCAAGGCTGCAGCTATTAGGAATGAGGCATTAATCTAGTTTACCTTCTCTTCTCTTAATTAGAAGCCAAAAGTCATAAAAATACTGTGTATATTTCAAGGAATTTTTAGTACCACATCATTGTCTCCATATAACAGGTGCAATCAAAAGGTAAATTACAGGATGTGTGCACTGGTAAGGAGTGCTTTCTGAAGGCTGCACTTTATAGTCAAAGCAGACTTAAAACATTTCAGTAGAGAGCAGCTAGTCCCCTAATCCTCTGTGTGCTTCTCCCAAACAGAAGTAGCACGTATTCACTTGTACCAATTCTGCATGCTGTGCTGGCCAGCATTCTTCTTTGCATAAAAGTAGAAGTGATCCCTCTCACTGTTTACTCAAAACAGGTGATGAATGTACTGTTTAACAAAATAGTAACAAAGGCCCAAAGCTGGGTTTGTAAGTACAACTTCTCACAATTTAAGAGTTCCAAAGACAGCACCTGAATGACATAAAGAAATGTGTTAGGGTGGAATGCTGAGTAAGAGGAAGAACGCTATTGGCTGTCCACAAATTTTAGCAGCTGTAGAACCAGTGATTATGGCTTGCAACCTGGATAGGCATGGCTAAGTTCATCTGTATTTGTTATGGGCAACGGAGGATTTTGAGGAGCAAGTTTAAGGAAGATAAAATGGCAAGCAGTGAAATGGAAAAAAAAAAGGTACTTGTCAGAAAAATAGATGTTTGAGGTAGTTACTAGTGGTGCAAATGGTGGAAGGGTGACCTTTCAGCTGACAACTCTGTAGGATGGATTGATATTGATGATGAGAGGCCTTTAAATGAAAACAGAAGAAGAAGAAGAAGGGATAAGATCTAGCTTTAAAGTTCTCTTTCCTCATCAAGGTAGAATGATAACCAAGGTGCAGGACTATAGGTCTTTTGTCTAAGGTGAGATTGCAGATTGAGGTTAAAAAGCAATCCAGGCTCAGTGAATTGATTTGCTGTTGGAGCATGAGGTGAAAAGGCTCTATTGTAGGAGCTGTTGTGCACGATGTTCATGGGAATTTAGGACTGAGGAAAATAACCTTCAATCACTCTCAAATCTGTTAAATAGCAGACTTTCATCAGGGCCAAAAATGTACATATCTTCCTTATTTGCATTTTTTTTAAACTGTGTTTGGGCATTTGGATTTGTGATTACAACAGCTGGTTTTTGTAATAACCTGCTTAGAATGTGCAGTATTCTCATTATTGGGGTGTTTCTGGGAGAAAGCTTCGAGAGATAAAGTTCATTTGAAAATATGGTAAAAAGTATTCATCTTTAAATAGATAAAAAGAGCTACTTAGATAAATATTTAATGTTAAGTAATTATCTAGAGAGTAGAGATGACTTGTGGAATTGGCAGAAGGAATGGGAAATGAAAAGTCATGGGGACAGTTGAACTTAAGAGGAAAGTTTAACTATTGTTAGTCTTATTATTATCCAAATTCCAGGCATATGAAGCAGCTTAGGCTCTATAGAGACGGTAAGTTTTGTTCTGAAACAAAGTGGGCATTTCCTCTACTGACAGTGAAGTGGTCTTGTAAATGTTAACTGAACCTATATTAATAGCTGTATTTTTTTCTCTAATTGGAAGACACTTTTTTATTCTGTACACTTGTATAGTAAAGCAACCTGCCTTGAGAAGGAGGCTGGGTTGGAGCATCTCAAAAGATTCCTTCCAACCTCAAGCATACTGTGACTTGTTTCATGAAACTCATTTTCTGTAGATATTCTGGTAATCCTGTGTTTATCTGGGCTCACACCAGTGGGAAAAAAGTGATCTCTAGAACTCACAACGTGATCCGACTGCAGTGGGTCATATCTAGTATGTCTAAATTTTCACGTGAAGATATAAGAAGCTAGAATGGTATACAACTAGTTCATGTTACAATATTCATAAGAGAGGAATTAATTGTGACTTTGTTTTCCTATATTTATTTTGTGTTCCCTGCAGCTGGGCCTCTGGAACTTCCTCTCTTCGAGCTGATCCCATCACAAAGACAAGTGGTTTTCCATGGAGACCGCCTGCCCTTCCAGTGCACTGCAACTTACGTGGACAACAGCACCCAGGTGCAGTGGTACCATGCGGGGCGCCTGATCGAAACCGACGAGGAGAGCGGCATCTTCGTGGAGGACAGCATCATCCATGACTGCTGCCTGATCACACGGTAACACACACACCTCTTGGCATAGTCAGGCTTGCAGGCAAGGGGGACAGATCTGACGCTTGCAACAAGCCTCATTAAAACACCAGGAGTTGTTTAATTTGAAGCAACTCAATTGTGTGCTTGAATCTGAGCACAGAGGTAGAGATTTTTCGTGGCTGTGATTCAAAATTGTACTTTTTGAGTCTAAGTATCCAGATTTGATCAGATATGGGTTTGAACCAGATAAAAATAGTTTCTTATACAATAAACCATGCGAGGAAATATAAAAAAGCAAGAAAAGAAGAAAAGCTTCAGAACATATGAGTGACTTATAGCCAAACTGCTTCTTCATGACACCATCCACCATAAATGATGGACCTATGAAGAACTATCAATTGAAAATAAATACTTTGATTAGTTTTTGCAGGTTCCAATATACTAGATCCCATATTCTTTAGTTAAGTAATCTCATTTTTGTTTCTTATTAAATATTTCTCGGTTTTCTGTGACTTCTACCATCTCTGTGCCTGTGTGCTTGAGATACAGAGATCTACAGATGCATTTGCTGATGTGAAAAGTGCAAGAGGAATGAAGCAGAGTAGGCTTCTATAAAAGAAGCAAAAACTAAAATTTGGCAGTGACTGTAATGTTCCAGTTTTGCTTCAGTTTTCCTGTTAAACATTATTTAATAAATTATAAATTTCAGTGTTTATTTTTGGGTTTCATCACAGAGTATTGGCTTGTCACTAAAAGCTGCTAAGTTGTTGCACACATCCTTTTGTCCTCTGCCAGTTTCCATCACTGATCAAAAAGAGAGTCTGATTCTGTGTGCATGTTCTGCCTTTCTCTTTGTAGAAGATGGAGTGAAAATAACTATGCTAATTAGCTCTGGATAATCATTAACATCTTTTCACTCAAACAGTTTCTATTAATATAATTGACCTGAAATGCTTCTTGAACTATCAAATAGAAGTTATGAAGGGAGTCAAATTAAATCCTGTCCACTGGGGACTTTTGGCTTTATTAATTTCATCTACCCACTGATTATTCGACCCCTTGTGGAGTCCCTTAGATCTAGAGGCATAGATCTGACCCATTCTCAGAGCTCCTGCCTTTCTTCTAATACCAATGAAAAGGACTATTAGACCAATTAGTGCAGTAATGCCACGTGCATGAGCTATTATATAACTGCCAAGTCACTTAAATTAAAGCATGTTCTTCCTATTTCCATTATATCAAAATTAAAATACATGCTGTTAATCACCTCATTATGTTTTTCAACTGAATTATATTTTGCACTGTATAAGTAATTTTTAAAGCGTAGTAATAAGCTAAAATAAATAGTCTAAAATTGTTTCCAAAATAGCTATCTTTTTTTAAAAAGGTGTAAGTAGCTTGACTGATTTTACCTTACATTACTTCTTTTTTGCCAGACTGTAAAATAAAAACCTTTGTCTACCATAGCATATTTTAATAAGGATGGTTGATCTCCTGCCTATCTCGTTTACTGTGCCATTTAATAGGTGACCTTGATGCTGATGGTGCAGAATGCACATGTGCAATATGCACATCCATTCTGAATGTGCAATATGCACATCTATTCAGAAAAAATGTTCTTTAAGTACATCATCACATTTGCTGTTATAGACTGGAAAAATAATCTGACTTGCTAAGTTATGTGATAAAGACTGTTAAAATAAGAAAAAATATTTTTGAATAAAACCCTAAGTCCTTAAACAGCTGTTGAAAAGCATTCAACATTTTAATTCCTCATTTATTTGCATTATACATGACACTTTGTAAGATAGAAGGGCATTGACCATAGAGCATAATCCTTATCCAGCCAAAAATGCTAACATTCAAGCAGCTGTGCCTCTGCTGTGATCTAGGTGCTGATCAGAATTAACCTATTAAAGATATACTTTCAAACCTACTTTTAAAAACTGTACTATTTTAAAGTCAATTTTTTAAAAGGTAAAGACATGTATTGTTGAAAATAAGAAAAGATTTGCCATGTTGTGCCATGTATCTTTAGCATTTCTTAATGTTAATCCCATCTTTATGACCAAGTATATTATATTCTAATTTATATAATTATCATAAAAAATTGAAATAATATATAATAGCATGCTTGTTAAATGTTACAATAGCATGTATTAGTGTGCTAGTTACATGCTATTACATACTAATTTGTGATAGTTCTTAAGGATAAATCATTGGTTGTAAAAGGCACTGAAACATCAGAAAGACTATGCCTCCCTGAGGCTATCAAATGTTAAGTATATGATTTGGACTAAAAATAAAGGTAACTTGAAATCAGTTCTTACAGTATCATATTTTGCCTTTGCATACCTAGTCTTTACACCAAATGTCCACTCTCTGTGGCTTTCTGTAATTGCACTAAAGGACAGACTTTGGCCTGTGCTACTTAGCAATTTAAAGATTTCTATAGCTGGTTTTGAACAAAGAGGTGTAGTCATGTTCCAAAAGCTGCTTATTCAAACATTTTTAGGTGGTTATTTTATTGGGTAATTCCAGATATTTCTGGACGTTGATTTACAACACAAATATAATGTTAAACCCTTCTGTTTTATTAACTGGCACAGTAGAAGGATAAAATATCCAAATGTGTATTTTTTGTCTCCTATGATAAGGCAGAATAAACTAAAATAAATATTTTTGTTACAATAATTAAACTAAAGTTTTGAACTGTATTCCGGTCTGTGACATTTTTCTTGGCAAGGAGTATTCCCTTACAGGAGATCTTGAAAAGGTGTTTTCAATTCTGCTGCTAGCTTGCATTTATCATTTCTTGCCAATGATAATAATATTTGATTTTGCTGGTGTTTAATCTTCTGTCATTATGCTTGTGTATAAATGTCATAGTCATATATGAAAATATACATATGATGTGGGACTAATTTCCTATCATTTGTGAATGGATCTAGCTGAATTTGTTAATGGTGCTTCCATGAAGGCAGCCTCATTTCTTTAGCCTGGAATATTATATCAGTTCAATAATAAGCAGCAATTCTAACTCACCACATTCTGGTTCTCTGATATCCCTGAAACCACATAGAAGGAAGCTCATGTAGGATTCTCTGCAGCACGGCATCTTTCCCAGCTCCCTCACTCTTCCCTTTCAGTGTTTGGAGAAGCTAGCAGGACAGTTATTAGAACATGAAACCAGAAAAAGAAACTATTGTAGTTCTATGAACCAAGAAACTCCACAGTGGCGGAGATACTTTAATTTTCAAGAAGTTTCTTAATTTACCACAAAGAATATAATGACAATTTGGAAGTCTTTTTATTTCTAGTCTGCAAATACTTGTGTAGAGTGTTTAACAGTGCTTATGCCCTGACAGCTGTAATAGCTGCTCTGGGACCATTACAGTCCATGAGGGCTCCTTCTGAAAACATTAAACTGTGAAAAAAGTTAAGAATCCATAAAAAGGAGAGCTGCAGCTGGAGAAACCAACATGCTCTCAACTAAACCTAGGCTAACAGGTGCTAGGATCAAAAGTTATTTTCAGGTGTAATTTTTGTTGTGTAGATGAATTTGCCACTGGAAATACAGTTTCTTAGGACTGAATTTCGATCCCCTGAAAATTGTGTTTTCTATTATACTCTGTGCTAAGTATCTCAGTCTTCTAAAAATGGTTGACAAAGCCACTTTATTTTGTGGGAGTTTTTAATTTTAAAAAAATATTAAGCTTAAGAATCTGTTAAAAATCGTCTAAGTGCTTCTTTACATTGTGACAGTAGCCACTGACAAGTGCATAATGAAATAAATAGTAGTGTTTGAGATGAGAGGTATATGATTATGTGAAAATCTCAAAAATGTGCAGAAGAAAGGCAGAATTTCAAATCAGGATCCACTTGTAATAGCGAAGGTACAAAAAAATTTCAAACATATTGAATGTTGTGGTTTGAAACTTTTGATCATAATTAACGTTATCCAAACAGGAGGTTGAGTCCAATTAATACTTTTTTACTGTTTGAAATTATCACTGCATGTATTAGTAAAGAATTAGGAGCTTGATTGAGGCAGTTTCACTAGAAGTATAAAGATTATTTAAGATATGATTAGAGAAAGGAAATTGATTCCATGAGTAGACCGGTGGTATCATTGCAAGTTTGAGATACAGGCAGACACTTCCTATAACAAAGAACAAAATGCTTCCAGGACCTCTGTGTGAAAGGCAGAAATTCAAGGCATGTAATGACCGAGATGATCCCTAAACTTTGTTAACAGTTTGGGCAGGAATGCATCTCGAAAGGACATGAAGCAAGCAGCAGTGGTTTGAACTGGTCCTAGTTAAAAAAACAGTCTGAAAATCCCTGATAAGGATGTTGGTAGGTTGGACACTTGACTGAAAGTTCAGATATGTACCAAATCATGGAAGAATATTGGAGATGGCACAAGATTAACAAGATTAGAACAAATCCAAGTAACTTGATTCAGAAATGCAGATATTTTATAATCCCTTTGTGTTCTGCTGCACGAGTATTTTGGAGATGGGCTGCTATGGGTCACACTAAGAAATCCAGGGAGATAAGCAGAAATTGTTCAGTGCTGATATTTTTTGCTTTACCTAATTGACCCAGTTTGACCTTTAGCTGTCAAGGAGTTAGGAAACAAATGAAGCAAAATAACAGTTTAAATTGTAAATCAATATTTCTGTATTATTTTGAGGTCACTTTAAACCCTGTAGGCAATGGTATACAATTCAGTTCAGGCACTGGAGGCAGAAAAGAACTACTGACAGATGTGACTGCACCAGCAGTCTTTTCTTATATCAGATAGGAAGATAATATTTTAAATTATTGCAGAATATTATTAAATGCCCAGGGTAAGGATTTCATAATGTGAGATTAAGAGTACCTTCTTGTGAATTAATTTGGAAGATTAATTAAACTTAGGTCTTTTATCTAAAAATATTTCAATTACCTGAATAAAATCAATGACAGTTTTATTACTAATCGGTGTGGGGAATATTTTAAAATATAACCTGTGGAGAGGCTGATACAATGAAAAGCAAAAGCAGCAACCATGATATCTTCTGTCATTAAAGTAATAGACCACTACCTAAGAGTTGTATCATAAAACCTGCAGGCTTAATTTGGGTAAGTGCTTATTGAAACATGACTGAAAAATAGGTATTTTCACAAAAAAAAAAAAAAAAAGTATTTTGGCTGCTAGAATTAAAATACCCTAGAAATATAGTTAGTCAGAACTATAAAACCATTTTGATGGGGTCCTTGAAGATTGATACAAAAATATACTTTCTTTGGTGTTGAGACCAGATTAAGATGCCTTGCACTAAATTTTCACCTCTCGTTTCCATCTCTGCTTATATCCAGCAGCTATATATGGGTCTATCCAGCCACAACTCTGAAATGTTCAGTAGTAAGAACAAAAATTGATGCTTTATCCCCCACAAGGGAGAATCAGAGGGTTTTGCTTTGACTTTTTAAGGCCAGAATGATTTTAATGTGGCTCTTCAAACAGCTGCAGCTACACAGCTGAGGACATGCTGCACTGTAGCAGCAGTTGGGAGTCAACATCTCAGGGCTGGCTTTTTCTAAAGTACTTTTCCTGTCAACATCAGTGTTAGATAGAATTATGCATTTTCTCTGAGTCTAGGCAGTAGTTTGTAAATCTGTGAACCAAATGTGAGCATATCAGAGCATTTATGGCATACATCCAGAATCCAGTGCCAGGTAAACCACCCTAAACACTGGCGAAGCAAACAATTTCTACAAAGAAACACTTGATAGAAATATTAAAACAACAACTGAATTACTTTTTAATTTTCATATATTTCAATCTGCTCAACATTGAGAATGTATTGTAGGGCATATTCCCATTAATATGCTGGAATTCCATGAAAATAGCTCCTCTCCCCTCCCTTATCTCCCTGCAGGATAAAGCCCCCACTATATTTAATTGTTTATGGTATTGTGCTTGAGTGGCTCCTGGCCATTACAAAATAAAGTTTACACTGTAAGAGAGACACCAAATACTGAGAAAGAATAGACATCTTTCCTGAAGTTCTTACATAGGAAACTGCTGTCCTACCTTCTTTTTAGATCTTTCCAAATTTCTTCCAAGTGGGCAAGTAAAACAGGTCAGTATTCTAACCCTAATATATCAATCAGCCCATAAAATGTTCATTACATAATTTATTTCTGCATTTGTATCATGTCAAAGTAATATGCATTTGACAAATAATTTGAAATTGTAAAATTAATTTTTTTTGAAGTAGATTTTTATTTGGTCTGTTGTGATTTTGTCCCTCTGTTGTTATGGTTTTTTTTCTGTTAGTATATTGTTATTAAATCTAGGTCCTTTCCAACTCTTGTCATGTTTCTAGAATGTGAACAAATTAGCTGATAGTTAAACTATAGAAAAAAGTATGTTATAGCACATAACATTTCTTGGGTACCCACAGATGGTATTAAATGGTAAGTTAAGCTTTGTCTTTATATGCAATCAAAAGAAAAAAAAAAAAAGATGTGTATTGCATTACCTCTGTGTATGAGAAATTGATTACACCTGAAAATACTTGCTAGACATCTTGCATAAAATGAATACCAACTTTCATCTTCCTTTTTTTCTCGCTGTTGCCTGGACACAAGTCTACTTCAAAGGCCATCAGCCTTCTAAAGCTGTTTCTTTCAAGGGTAAATAACTAATTTTGTCAGAGAGATCAGACTAGCAATTTGAGTTCAGACAAGTGCCTTGATTTACAGATTCTCTCTTCATTTTCCATGTTTTAACCTTATGTCCCCTGTGAAAGGCTGTATTGCGAGCAGCACTGTACTCTGGAGACCAACACTCATTTTTTAAATTGCATGTTAGTATTAATAATTTAAGGTGGTATGGGTTGGAGGCATGTTGTGCAGACCTTCTGCCTGAACTGTGGGAACACATTAGCTATTTATCTGTCTGAAGAAGAATATGAGAAAACCTAAATGTCTCCTGAGTTAGAGTAAATAATTTTTATTTTCCTGCTGGAAGACCAATTGGTTCTTCCTAAATCTTACAGAAACTCAAGTCAGACTTGAAAGTATTTCTTGTGGAAAGCCAATCAAAGCATGGTGTTAAAGTCCCTTCTTTATTTGTTACTTTGTTTCCTGGCATGCAGATGACTGCTGGGGCGTACAGTAAATGTCGCTATAGTACTTCTTCAGGACATGGCTGAGTAACTTTGCATAATGAGACCTACTTCTGATTGTCTAATTAGTTATGCATAGCTGTAGCAATGCAAAACTATGCCTCAAATAGAACTCTATTGTCATAGGTTACTTGATTACATGACTATGGCTTCCGTGTGTATTATGGTTCCTCTCTTTGTAATGACAAATGCCACGGGCTTCAGTTGAATATCAGAACAACTTTTTCATGCAATTGCATCAGCTGTACATTTTAATTAATTTTTCAATATGTCAATCATCACATTTGTAAAAAGAAATTCTACCATGCATGAAATTTCCCAGTACGAAAAAGAATCATGTATATTCTCTTTCCTCTTTTAAATGTTTTTAATGAGAGGGTCACTGTAATTTCAAAGAGAAAGTTGAGAAAAGCCTGATAGTCATTCTTTTCTCATCAGGCAGCAGTCTTCCTATTCAATTAGCCTTGATACCATCTCATGAATATCTGACTTAATTTTATCATCATAGAATGTCACAGAATTGTTATGGTTTGAAAAATCCTCTAAGATCATCAAGGCCAAGTATTTAGCATTAAACCACATCCCCAGGTGCTGCATCCACATGGTATTTTGAACACTTTCTGGGAGATGATTCCACAGTTCTGCTGGGCAACCTGTTCCAATGCAGGACCACCCTTTTCATAATATCTGATCTAAACCTTCCCCCTGGTGCAACTTGAGGCCATTTCTTCTCATCCTGAAAGTTGAAATTTCCTTGAAAAGTGGCAACTGTCATACTGCTGAGGAGTGGGATGTGGTTGCTAATGCAGAGGGCGTAGGAATGCTTGTTGACTCATATTCCATCCTTAGGAAAGCTGCATAGCTGGGGCAAAATTGTTGGCACTTGTGGCCCGATGTTTATTAGATCCTGTGAGATGGGATAGTCAAGGAAAGAATACAGCCAAAGGAGCCATCCTCTATTAATTCTTTTGAGGTTTTGTCAAGCTCCTAAATCAGAGTCCTGCCACGTTCTCAGGTTATGGGAGAGTTCTTGCCTTTATCCAAGACTTGTTGCCATTGCCAAGAGAGATCAAGAATGCCTTTTGACTATGAGTGAGAGCCTCTGGGCGTGCTTATGCAACCATGCCAAGACTTAAACTATGTAACTGACCTACTAGAAAACTTTGTGATATAGGGTTTTAAAATTCTATAACCAGGAAAGGCCCACCCCTTCCTTCTGGTCTGCCAGGACTGTGAAGTCAAAGTCTCCAAGGATTATAAGCAGAGAGAATGCTAAAGGATCAAGCTGACTGCTTTTTTTGAGTACTAAAAGATATTTTTTTTTTAAATTCAGTTCCCCAAATTCTCCAGAGATATAAGATCAATTTATCATTTGTCATATCCAGATGGTAAGTAAATGAACAGTTTCACCATTGGGCTTGCTATCAAAATATTCCAAGAGGAATATAAATGAATGCATCATTTACAGTGGCCAGATGGCAATTCAGAAGACAATTTCATGATCTAGGCACTATATTGCATAAACCTATTCTGGCTTGTTTTTTATCACCATCTGAAGAAAGGGCAATAGAAGATTAAAAGTGTGAATGTGAGGAATTTCTTGTCTTTTGAGATAATTTGAACCAGTGTTCAAGTATTGCATTTGTATCAGAAACAAGGCTGGTGTATCAGTAAATATTTGTCTCTGAGTCTAGGAAACTTCATCTACTGAGGGGAGACCTGTTAAGCAGCAGATACATTTACATCAGAACACATTTCAGCAGTTTAAATAAATGGAATATGTACCCTTTATATTTATTTATCAGCATACTGATTAATTCTAAATTTATAGTAAGCTGAAATATGCTATTTACCTATCATCATCATCATTGTTTCCAATTTTATCACATTTTTATTATTAACAATAGTTGTAGATATTTTCTAGACAATATATCAGAAGATCAGCACAACTATCATACATTCTATTAATTTTTGAAGTCTCCACACCTTGATGCCACAAGTGAATATAACTTCTGCCTTTTCTTTCAGTGAAAAAGCTTTATGCATAATTGTTTTTATAAACTTTAGGAATATGATCTTTCTTAACTGTCTATAATGATGTGAGATTGTTGTGATGTATGAAATATAATATTTAATTAAAACATTCTTAAACTGGCTAATTTCTGTGAAGTACTTCTCCCTGAATGCAAAAAGATGTATTAAAAATTAGCTGAGAGGCTGCTGTTACTGGGCTATTCACCTGAGACTTCTTAAGAGAACAATTGCTTCTTTTGACATTAAAATACTGAGCTACTATCTGAGAACAGCTAGTAATGCTTTTTCTATATTTTTTGCTATAAAACTATGTTAGAATTCATTGTAAAAATGAAATAGGGGGGTTACAAGGCACTTGGAGTTCAAAGCCATCATAAATAGGAATAATGTGATATTTTTAAAGTTACTATTCAATAATAAATTTCACTGAATATCTGGAGAAATATCTGAAATTCTGAAACAACTATCTTAAATCAAAGGCTATTTATTGTGGTTTACTTGTTTTCTGAGGCCCTAGATAACAGCCCCATAGTAGGTTCTTGAGAAAATCATCTTTCAAAATTTCAGGCTCTACAAAAAAACTGCTAAAGGCAACAAGTAAATTTTTCAGGTTTTATTTTAAATACAGATTTGAAACAAATGTATTAACTGTTAATTCAGTCCTTCAATTTTTATAGTGTACATTCTCTCTCACCCCACTGCGTTTCTTCCCACATAACTTTTAATTGTCTAAACCACAAGGCATATTCAAAGACAAGTCATTTCTGTCAAGCTAAGTAAATATTTCAGATAAATGCTACTTCTTTTCCCTTCCCAACTGCTTTCAAAAGCTGTAATTTGTTTAAAACTGTAGCAAAATTTATTTCCAGCCCCATGGCAGATTTAAGATATAATGTGTTACCTACTTAAAATGCAGTAGTTAGCATTATTTTTGGTCTATGACATCTAGAGTAATTGAATAATATTCTACCCCTGATAGCAGAGTGCCAGATTCTGGTGCTAAAGTGCCTCAGGATCTGTAATCACAGCTGAAGGCAAACCCATTCTCTGTGGGTTGGTTGTGTGGTCCACTTGAAATGCCTTTCTGACTTCCAAGTGCTTGGTTAGGCAACAAACCAAATATTCTGTAATACCTGGGGAAAACAGAATGGGCTTTGATAAATAGTTTATGTTCTTTTTTGATGATTTGTGATTTGTGTTATAGCCTGTTACTACCTGAGTAGTCAATACAAATTGGTGCTGCTAAGAGCTTACTACCACTTCCATACTGTCTGACCCTCTGATATCATAGACCAAACCCCATTCTGATATTTTCATAAAAAAATAAGTTAATGTCAGAAAACCAGTGACTTGATATCTGTATAATTGAGTGTATAAAATGATGAATCTTTTATTTTTTTAGTGAACTTATCCTATCCAGTATTGACATTGATGCAACTGGAGATTGGGAGTGTCTAGTCAAGAATTCCTATGGAAATAGCACTAAAAAAGTAGAAATTGTGGTACTTGAAACAGCTGCTCCCTACTGCCCTGCAGAAAGAATTATTAACAACAAGGGAGATTTCAGGTATGACTTTCTGGGTTTGGAGTGTGTTTCATATACTAATGGAGGTACAGACCATATTCATGCTTACATGACACTTCAGTCTCAGTTATAAATCACTTATTTTAGTTGTCATTTTTATATAATATGGTAGGAAGGAGAGCACTGTATGATTTTGATGAGAAATGGGACCTAGTGCTTCAAGAGAAGCAGTGGTTTGTGAAAGTCAGGAAATCTAATTCCTCAGTATGCATTATGGAAATGTTTTAGGAAATTAGATAAATTAGAGAAGATTAAAAATTTTTCTTGGTCTTTGTAGAAGATGATAACACTGCATTAAAGCATTAGAAGATTGAATCTTCAGTGCTTTACTTTTTTAAATCTGTTCAGGTTCTGATGGCTTGTTCAACTGAGATTAGAGGTAAGAAATGACATGAGACTGTTAGTAAAATATTTCACTGAAGAGGATCAAAATAGAAAGTAACACTATTTAGTAAAATAAATAGATTGTATGAGGTGAGCTTAAGGACACAAAGTTCTACCAATATATCACATGCTTACAAAATACATCTGTCCTTCTATCTGAATCTTAGGAGCTGCAAGATTTTGTAGAGTAAATGTAGCTTTTGCTCCATCGTTACTTTTATCTACATATGCTGTTGGGCTTTTTAAAATTGTAATAATTTTAATCAGAAGAAAAGGTTTCTGTGGAATTTGGTATTGTTTTCAGTCAGCTCTAAAATACACCAATGGTATGCACAAAGCTCTTAAACAAAACCTGCTTGACAATAAGACTGATGTATGATGGCAATCCCTTTGAGAAATCAAGGCAGTAATTTGTTACCAAATGAATTATAATGATAATTCAGCTTGAATAGATAATGAAAGGAAAGTGGAAGAAGAAAGATGCCTTTCTTAAATAGCAGGATTTTCTGTGAATATTTCTGACCTGAAAGCCTCTATTTATTTTCAGGTTACTTTTAAAACGTAAAAGCCCAAAGGCTTTTTGTACTATTTCTTGTATTTGAATAAAAGTAAAGGATTGAATTAGAAAGAAGTGGAAATAAAAACCTACTCAAATAATCTGTTTTCTCTTTACTACAAAGCTATTTTATTATGTGTTAACCTCAGTACCAGCAAGTTTGCCTCTTTCATTGAGGCAAAATTGCTGAGGCAATGCATATATATGGATTAAATTTCATTAGAGACCTTTGACAATCTTAGCTATAGATTTTTTTGTCATCACAATAACTGGAATTGTGCTTTTTCATAGTGGATATGCTGAAATAGGTTTTCATTAGATCTTTAAAAAAATACATGCTTCGTATCAGAAAACTCATACTGAATCTTTTAGATGGCAACTCTATGAAGTTCATGTTCTTGCCTTAAAATGACATCCTTTTCTCCATAAATAAATATATATAAATCTTCATGCTGCACAAACTAACACCAGGGGCATTTTTGTCATTTTATATAAATCAAAAGAACAAGAGTGGACATTTCTCAACCTATTGATCATCTTCCTAGAAATCCATATAAATTTATTTTTAAAATGTACATCAAAAGGATGCTGAGTCCATAGGTTCTTTTGGCATTTAGAGAATGAATTTAAAATAGTAGAGAATTTATGAGGCTCCAACTCAGCATTAACGCTTGAAATTGTTCAAAGGTTTATCCTCAGAGATGGAGCTTTCACACCAGCAAGTTTTCCTACAAAGGTCTTTGAAGTTTTGGTAACATAACAAGTATGGAAGTAGAAAGAATTGAATCACAAAGGCAAAACTAGAAAGAACTGTTCCTTTATTGGGCAAAAGAAAGGGAAAAAAGCATCAACTGTTAGGGGAGTGTGGCTATTTCAGTGGTCCAGCCTAGGTGGTATTTATAATTGTGTAACTGCAGCAAGAATTAGGCACTGAGAGTCAGAATAAACTGGCCTTTTCTGCTAAGAGGTTTTCTCTATCATGGCCATATTCTACCTTTTTTTTGGTTGCTGTTTTATAGAATGCTGTAAGCTTATTCTGAAAGGCAAATGAAAATGTTGCTATATGCTATCATTCCTAGTCATAAAGGCTGGATTCTGCTCACTGTGACAATGCTAGGCTCAGAATTATCTCTTTAGTTTCACTTTTGAAGTAAGTTGCCAGTAAGTGTGGCCCAATTGCATTAATGCAAATTTTTTACTAAAAATAATTCCTTCCCAGAGGCAAACGTCCTCTATGATACTATATGCTCTATGTACTACTTTACATATTTTGATTTTTTGGGAAAGCTTCTTTCATGATTCGTTTTTTTAATCAACTGTTTTTACATCACACATTGATTTTTTTTCAGTGACAGCTATGAAAAATAAAAGTATTTTTCTTCGTAGCTTTTCTTTGAAACGAAGAAAACTTTTACAGTCCAAAACCCTTCAGTATATTATGTAACAATGTACAATTGAATGTGCATTGTGTAACTGGAGGAGCTAATACATTTGTTTGAGGAAAGGTTGATTGCCAAGCTGTAATTTCATTGAAAGGCAGAATATTTTTCTGATTTATTTGGTTCATTCATCAGATCAGTGCAATTAAAGAACCATATCCTTCCCACACCTGCTGACTTGCTGATGATGTGCTTATGGCTTTCTTTGATTTCCACCAATTACCTGATCCTGCTATGTCCACACTAGGCTGTAAATGACCATAGATTTGTTATCTATAGAAATAGATCCAGTTGTGCCATTCTAGAGAATGCAGCAGAAAAACACTTTCTATGCACAGAAAGTGTGTTTCCTAACAGACCAATCAGCTAAACAGAAGAATTCTGACTGCTCTTGATTTAGTTTATTTTCAAAGACTGTTTTGGAATCATACTACATAAATCATGTATACCTAAATAGCTAATTTTTGAGGGCTAGTTCCTTCCTCCTTCATGACACGTGATCTCTGCTGAAATCTTGTACACTGTTTTCTGAGACATTTTGTCTCAGGACTTTTTGTTTTTTTCAAGGCTTTTTAGTGGTGGGTCAAAATGCAAAGCAGAGATTGTCAGGTATTTTTTGGGCCCTTAGTTTTAAGAGCATTTACTAATAGAGTTTGGGTTTTTGGGGTTTTTTGGTTTTCTTTTTCTTCATGTACTTACTGCTCTGCTTTTTGCAGTCTGCAGACATTAATGTAGCAAAAACACCAACCATATCTTTTTCCTTAACACTAAACACCTTCCTGGAATTAATGCAGAATAAATGTGTGACTAGCTAGACTTGAACCTGTATAATTCTGACATTTTCCAAGGAAAAAAAGTAATTATTATAAAACATTTTGAAGTAAAAGTTAAAATAGCCTTTTTTTCCTCATATACCACTTCACTTTGTTTTATATGGTCATATATTTTTATATATATATATCTATATTGTAAGTTGCCTTTTGCATTTTAATTTTTACTACCATGGTGTTTCTAGGTGGCCCAAAACTTTGGCTGGGATAACTGCTTACCAGCCCTGTCTCCAGTATTCTTTTAACTCTGGTGCATTTCACAATGGTGCAGAAGAGGCAAAGGCGTGGCGCAAATGTAACCGAACTGGACGCTGGGATGAAGAAAACTACTCTGAATGTCCTTATTCACAAGAAATCACTCAAGTTCTTCATGCTTTTAGTCAGGTAACAGTTTGAAATCCAAGGCTCCCCTTCTCTAGTACTGAGTTTGTTGGATAGCTTGCAAGAAATGTCAGTTCAGCCATAAGTTTGGGATTGATGGACTTTTTACAAAATGCTTTACTTGAGAGACAGCCATTTGTTTCGTTGGTAATTGGAAGTTTAGTAGGAACAAGTGTGCAGCATTACCTTTACCTTAATGCTTTTTTCCATTAGGTACTTAGAGTCTAGATGATTATTAGTAATGCTGGCAGGGTGATCAGTGCTTGACTTTCCTTCCCCTCATGTGGTTTTCCAGAAAGATGTTCATTTCTCGTGGAGTCCCATATCAGAGTTTCATCAGCTGAAGTGCCTTTCCTCTTTTGATGTCTTCAAAAAAAGCAGTACCTTAATTGTTTCTTATAGATAAGTAAAAGAATGAGATGAAAAAGTAGATGTATAGAAATTAATGAGAAAAAAAGAATGTAACAGGAAACACTGTGGAGGATGGCCCAGACGTGTAACTGCCCTATTGATTTTACAACTTTCAGTTTCCTTGACCATTTCTTCCCTGGTAGTATCAGTAGTGCTAGATAAGGCCAGAGAAAGTTTGTTTTCAAATGGGTTCATAAATAAGAGTAATTAATATATTAAGAGAGCCATTGCAATTACAATAATAGTAATAAAATGTAATAAAATAAAATAATAATAAAATAATAATAAAATGATTAGTGAGATGTCTAGAATCCAGTCTGTTCTCCTGTAAGCAATGAGGTGAGGTTGGGTTTCTCACAGTCTTTAGACACTCAGGACTTTATAACCTCTGAGGATGGAGGCTGCACAATTTCTTGGGGTTAGCCTGTTCAAATACCTGACTACACTTGCAGCAGGAAAGATTTTCTTCACAGCCAGTGTGAACTTCTCTTGTTTTCCCACAATGTGCCACTGAGTACAGGAACCCTTGCTGACACTGTTGTTTTCATGAAGGTCTAGAGATAGAGGCAAGGCAAGGTAAGTAGCTTGGTATATTTTATGAGGCCAGATAGTTACAGTCTAGAAAAAGTAGAGAAAAATCTTGGTGGTGGTGTCTTCAGATAACAGCAGTGAAATCTAAGACCTAAGGCTGAAAATACATTCATATGCCTGAATATTCCCCTGAAATGTATATCCATGGCATATTGATGCACGTAAACCCATGTGAAATTATGGCAGGCATTATATCAATGGATGTGATCTCCAGTTTTTAAAGAGAATGATTAATTAAGGTGATTTATTAAGGCTAACAATTCTAATGTATTTTCAGATGCACATCAATTTGACAACCGTGCTGGAGTTTTCCCGCCAGCTGACAGCCTACACAAGAGGTGCTTCCCTCTTTGCGGATAAAATGGATGTAATATATTTGGCTTATATAATGGAAAAGTTAATTGTCTTCGTGGATGAAGTTGAAGATGTAAGATATCTCCTCTATGCTGAAAAAAAGTATCAGTTAGAAGTGAAGTCTTCTCTGTGGCCCTGCTCTTAATGTATGCGGGCACACAGTGAAGAGTAGCTTCTAAAACTGATTGCTGATTGCAAATGTTCTGCATAAACTGTGATGTGTCTCTTTGTGCCAAAAAGGAAACTAAGTCTTCTTTGCTGATGACAAGGGCATTGCTGCTTAGGAATAAAACCTTTTTTTAATGAGCCACTTAATTAAATTTCTTTTTAAGTTTATTTTCTATCATGGCTAACATGTTAGAATGGACTCTGGCTGGCCACTGGAGATACACGTGCTTCTTTTGTTTTCTCCATTTTATCAGAAGGTTTTCACTGAATTTTAAAAGGTGGTATCACTTGTAAAGAAAAGATAATATGTCTTTATGTGCAACTTCTTACAGAATCTTTCAGCATTATGTATGCCATTTTTGCAGCAAAGTCTAATCAGAATTATGCAAACCCTATGGGGAAAGTAGTTTTTTACAGAGAACATAAATGTTCATCATATTTTTTTTTACTGTTAATTTTCAGAGTAACTACTTGCATAAACATTTGATAAACTGTAATTTTTGACCACATGATGTTTTCTTTTGGTTTGGCAATGTTCATTCCATTCTGGCTCTGGGAATTGTAACAGTTAACATTTTAGTGCCAATATGAGAAAGTCTCCAACTTCAATTTCACCATAATACACTAGATCCAAAGTATATTATTAAGTGCTCTCCAAGAATCATGTTTCAAAGCTGCAACTTTATTTCAGCTCAGAATCCTGATAAGATCTTACTGCTTTCTGACAAAACAAAAATTTGACATTCAAAAGAAACAGCTGGATTTGCCATAAAGCCTCTTTGTTTTTCTAGCACTGATGTATTTTCCATTAAAGCTGAGTACCATCTCTAATCTTTTAATTGATTTCTTCCACCTTTCAAATAGGTTTTCATTTCTGCTGTTTTTTGTATCAAAACATCTCTATCTCCATCACTTACGTCTACGTCTCTGATTTAGTAATACCTTATTTTCTTAATTTATAACATTTTTCCTAATTTTTCTCTCATTTCCTTTACCTCTCTCTCAAATTTTCCAGATAGAGTCCTCATGCATTGAGTTCTCAACTAGCATCCATTTCTTAGCTCTCACTCACAAAGTACAAAAGCACCTATGAAATTTGAACATGCATAATAGTGCAAATTTTTGTATTTTCAGTGATATGACTTTACTCTTCATTGATGCACTTAATTATAGTATAAATTACTTCCTTTTCTTATTTCTCTCCTTTTGTATATTTATAGACTATTGTTCTGCCCTCAGTAAGTTACTGCCTAGCTGATTGGTGTTTGCTTTTATAGTTTCTCATAAATCACTCCAGACTCTTAATGTGATTCATTATTATTCATTTTATCAATAACTCTGTCACATTGTCAAAAGCCATCTAGAATTATCTAGTAATTATGTTCTTAAAAATAGAATAAATATTTCAGGAAGAGTCACATAAAATTTCACATGTAGTCTCATTATTTGTTTCCTTTGCAATGCATGAGAAATTTATCTTGTTTTTATTGAAAATGCAGAACTAACTTCATAACCTCAGCCATCTTTTAAATCTTTTTCACCATTCCTGAATTTCTATTTTCCTTTCCACTGAATCATGTGTGTATTTATCTTATTTTTCTGTTTCTATTAGCGTGAATTTTTGGCTTCTTGAACTTTTCTTTAGCAATATTTCTCAGTTGTTTTTCTCTTCTATATACTTTTTCATTCAGGTTTACTTGTGACAACTGGATATATATTTTCCATATCTTTGCCTTCAAATATATTGGTACCGTGGCCATGTTAATTTTGAAATTTTACTAAAATTACGTTTTTGAATTTTAAAAAGCAAACATTTTTATTCCAGCTTGAAATAATTACAGAAAATATTCACAGTGATAGTTATTCTTTCTAAATGTAACTACTAATAAAATTTCAAACACACAGTTACCAAAATCTGTAAAATGTTGCCTGGCAAAACAAAGATCTATTGTTTTGGATTAGGCACAAGTGTGAATTAAACCTACCAAAGCTGGGGCTCATGAGATGATCTAAGTTTATATCAAACACCTGAGCTATATCTCAAATTTACTCCACTATGTATGTAACAAAGATGTCTTTCAAATATGTTTTTCCTCTTTTTTTTTTTTTCCTTCCCCCCACACCTCCCGCTCAAGGTCCTTTGATTAAACATGAAGCAGTTCTTTAGAAGGGCATGGCCAATTTTAATTAGTTTATGAAAGAGGGTGATAATTCTGGAATTCTGTTTTTTGAGATGAGATGACTCAATTTGTCTGGTATATCTAGAAGATAAGCTTTAAAGTTGTGAATTAAAAAGCTCTTGCTTGATGTGAGTTGCACTTTTCCTTTCTTGGTTTTTCTTTTTCAATCTATTTAAACTTTTTATAAAATCAAAACTGCCTTTCAATGATGGTTACCAAGAGAAATAATGTGCCTGCCATCATTTGTACCCTTATCTGTTTTTTCTTAGTTAGTGAGTTTTACAGACAATACCTTTTTATTTTTTTTCCCCTCTTCCAGATTGGGGATGCTCTTATTGAGATTGCCAGCAATATAATGCTGGTGGATGACCACGTGTTGTGGATGGCTCAAAAAGAAGACAAAGCCTGCACCAGGATTGTACGATGTGTGGAACAGATTGCAAGTCAAATACTGACCAGCAAGAT